>NC_136070.1:637890423-638070423 GCF_964261635.1 Lissotriton helveticus | reverse complement strand
CCATTTGCTTTCCACATGTAAGGTAATGCCAATTTTCTAGATTTCAAGTATTCCTGATGGGCCATCCGAACCTCTTCATTCAAGAATATGCACTGAAGCAGATTTCATAAAATAGCAGTTTATTTGCAAACCCAATGCATTTCGGGCCTCCGTGGGCCCTTCGTCAGGGGTAACTGGAAAATCAATTAAATAAATGAATGTTACTATACTTTTCTCCACAGTATATATACATGTTACATATTAATTCGTAATGAACTGGTCTGCAAACGTCATCAAACAGATCACTGACTCGATATGCTAAACTATCACCTCAATTAAATAAATAAATGTTACAATACATTTCTCCATCGTATATATTCATATTACATGTTAATTTGTGATGGACTGGTCTGCAAACGTCATCAAACAGAACACTGACTCATTATTCACCTTGTGCTGAACCTACTGTTTTTAACTCGCATATCAACTGGAAATCTATTAAACATGATGTTCACAACATCGTCATTTGTCCCTAAAGTGCTATCACAGTTATTAACCACCCTCGAGATACAACATAAAACCAGTGTGCTAAATACCATACTTTTTATAAATGACACGATTTCCCGTGGCTCACTATGCATATGCATAACATTCTGTTACGATGTTTACTTTATCAAACAGCCGCCTGGTACATTGCTCAAAATTACCCATTCTCTTAACTGCATCCTGTTGCTTTTGTGAAAAACATTGCTCGGTTCCTATCTTCCTCATAGATATATGGATAGGAACCGAGCAATGTTTTTCACAAAAGCAACAGGATGCAGTTAAGAGAATGGGTAATTTTGAGCAATGTACCAGGCGGCTGTTTGATAAAGTAAACATCGTAACAGAATGTTATGCATATGCATAGTGAGCCACGGGAAATCGTGTCATTTATAAAAAGTATGGTATTCAGCACACTGGTTTTATGTTGTATCTCGAGGGTGGTTAATAACTGTGATAGCACTTTAGGGACAAATGACGATGTTGTGAACATCATGTTTAATAGATTTCCAGTTGATATGCGAGTTAAAAACAGTAGGTTCAGCACAAGGTGAATAATGAGTCAGTGTTCTGTTTGATGACGTTTGCAAACCAGTCCATCACGAATTAACATGTAATATGAATATATACGATGGAGAAATGTATTGTAACATTTATTTATTTAATTGAGGTGATAGTTTAGCATATCGAGTCAGTGATCTGTTTGATGACGTTTGCAGACCAGTTCATTACGAATTAATATGTAACATGTATATATACTGTGGAGAAAAGTATAGTAACATTCATTTATTTAATTGATTTTCCAGTTACCCCTGACGAAGGGCCCACGGAGGCGCGAAATGCATTGGGTTTGCAAATAAACTGCTATTTTATGAAATCTGCTTCAGTGCATATTCTTGAATGAAGAGGTTCGGATGGCCCATCAGGAATACTTGAAATCTAGAAAATTGGCATTACCTTACATGTGGAAAGCAAATGGTTAACGTACAAAAGCAATGGAAAATGCGATAACATGGATTGAGAATGGTTTAGAATGATGAACATTGGTTTATTTACTGCACATGCTGCAGCAATTGTGCGACGGTTTGGGGGCACTATATAGTGTCCCTATGTTGCGAGTTATCTTCATTGAGCCAGATAAAATGGTTAAGGAGAAATTAGATGACCAAATGTTTGATAATGATCCCAAGAAAACTGCTGTAATTTTCCAAGACAACATACCGTCGAGGACAGTATTAGAAGTTAGGATTCCCACACTAGGTAGAGTTTTTTTTTTTATATATATATATTTTTATTAATTATAACACAAGAGCAGAAATATACACATCGGGCATCAGTTGGAGGAACATATCGTAATGGCAAACGGGCAAATCAATTAAGAAAATACAAAACAATTATCGGCATCTGAATGATATCAATAACCGCCCAGGGCAGAGGTAGAACAATACGGTACAGAATAACCTAAAGCGAACATCACCGGATCCCGCCCACCAAAACACAGGATATGAAGATCGAACACTCGACACCCAGATATGAAGAATAAGAGATCAGGAGAATGTGCCACATCTCTTGCGAAGAAGGGAAAAGGGACAAAGAAAGGTCATAGAACAAAATAAAGGAAAAATTAAAAAAAAACTCAACCCCCCACCCTGCACCCCTGCGGATGGCTACGACCTAACCCACTAGCAGCATGCCTGTCGCCCACTAAACTAACCCCAAGGAAGGGAAAAGATGGAGGAGGAGGGAGTGACATAAAAACAAATACACCCCCGGTCTCCTGTATCCCCCGCCAGCAGCGACCACCCCGAGATATAATCAAACCAACTTATAGCAAAGTACACAAACCAATAGGGGGAGTGTAGCAAAGCACCAGCCACCTCCCATCACGTTACATGTGACAATCCCGGAATTGAATCAAGCCATTTTATCAAACCCAAGCCCTTAAAGTGAGCCCTGTCCAGTACGATATTTCGTGAGAGTCTTTTGCACTCGAACCACCATCTCCAAGGAAAAGGCAGAATGTTCATTAAAGTCCACGTCATTGTTGCAGGATCGACAACCGGATAGAAGTTCACGATATCCACAAAAAGAGCGAGGGAAAGTGTCCAGAAATTATGAATCTCTCCAACAGTCACTGAGGAACTGATTACGGCCCAGAAGACTGTCCATATCCGTACGAGGCGGGAGCAGGATCAAGCAGGGCACGTAAGCGACAATCACGGGCTCACTGGCTGTGAATTGGGGGCCGACAAAACACATTAAATCCGGGTTCTGTTCGGGGACCTCGATCTCAGGCGTACAGTGCGCTGCTGGTACCACAGATAAATTAGGACTTAACGGAGAGTCGTGTACCGGTCCCAAGATACCGTCCACTTGCACGATCAGTGTCCGGAATACAGCGGTGGATTGTGAATGGAGCGCCTCAATGGCGGCCATGATGGCCGGTAGCGATGGCGTGCCTTCCGTCCGCCCCATCTCCTCTCACGAAGAGGCCGAGCAGGCTTTGAACCCCGGAGGCCAGCTTCTCCGGGGTAACAGGTCACGCAAATCCGATGACAACAATAGGCGCTCTCCGTCGTGCAAGATCGACACCTTCGCCAGCAGCGAGGGCCCCGGCCCGTCAACCCCGGGAAGGGGCAGGGTCTCCGGGCGTCGGACCCCCGAACACGGCAACCGGTGCGGTACGCTGTTGTCTCCACCGTGTAGACCGTTCACAGTGTCAGCATCAAACAAACAGGCTCAGTCCAGGTCCGGCGGCCGTTGTTGATGAACTCCAACCCGGATAGGCAAGAAATCGAGGCCCCGGCTACCACACGATGTTAGGCCGTGAATGGGAACACGGCGTATCTTCGGCATCCGACAAGATAAAATGCTCGGGATCACACCCTTAGAAGCAGGAACACTTCATGAACCCGGGAGTCTGGTGCGAATTCAGGATTGTTAGCAGGATATACGAGCTGCTGGCGGAGGTCAGCGGAGCCGGGAGCTTACGCGGCCATCTTGGTTGCTAGCGTAGCTCCTCCTCCTAGGTAGAGTTTTTGATTCCGTTAAGGAAGCAGATCTGTCCCAAGCACCATACACCTAGTGGACTAAGGGTCCCCATGATATTGTCCTTCGTACTGCAACACAATTCCAAATTACATTGAAGGAAGCTACCCTCCTACCCGGAGGGAGGCAAGATACCTGGCCTAAAGAAGCAGAGGAGGGCCTCACCCTACTATACCAGATTTGCTACAGCAAGGAGTAATTTATCCTGGAGTGACTCCTTGTGACACCCCTATTTGTCTGGTCAAGAAAGCGAGGGCAATACTTTGCGTATAGTTTAAGACCTGCGTCCCCTGGACAACATAGTGGTACCAGAATTTCTAATTGTTCCTGAACCCTCCATTTTGATGAATATCCCTCAGGATGCCAAGTATTTTTCTGTTATAGATTTGAAAAACGCCTTCTTTAGCATCCCTCTCCACCCAGACAGTATTTGACAGCATTCTCCTATCGCAGGACTCGGTACGTGTACTCTTGTTTACTCCAAGGGTATGCGATTCCCCAAGGGTTTTTAACAGAATGATAGAGAATGACTTGTCAAATGTGATAGCACACTGTTGCAATATGCCAATGACGTATGGATTTGTAGCCCTACTGAGCAGCAGTACAGAAGAGACACAATATCTCTTCTAGTCACTCTTGCACAGGGAGGATACAAAGTGGAGAGAGAAAACATTTAACTCTCAGGAACAGGTACATTATTTAGGGCAATCGTTATCAGTTTCTATGGGGCAAGTGTCCCCTGAAGGGGCAGCATCCATTCATCAAATGACTGAACCAGAAACTGTCAAAGGAATGCAGAAGTTTCTTGGTCTCTGTAATTATGTAAGACAGTGGGTCTTTGATTACAGCACATTAATAGCCCCCTTGTTGGCTTCTAACAGAGAAGCAAGAAATAGAAATGGCAAGAAATGAGAGAGACTTTACAGGACTTGAAAACTGAAATAACAAATGCTCCAGATTTGGGAACTACTGACTATACCAAGGAGTTCGCTTTATTCTGCCACTGGAATGGTTAGGTGACGACAGCTCCTTACACAAAAATATCCCCTAGGACATAAACTCATTGCATATTTTAGTGGACTGCTGGATTTAGTAATGAAAGGACATTCTGTGAGCAAGCTCTTGCCACTGCAGCCTTTGCAGTGCAGAAGACTACCCCTGTTGTCACTGGGGTACCTTTAACGGTCTATGAAGAACATGCAGTGTCTGCCATTATTCAGAAGCCAAGACCACTCCGACTACTCGGAGTGTCCAGATATGAGGTGATACGGTCACTATCCTCTTTGAAGGCTGTGAAGTGCCATACGGTGAATCCTGTGACATTCTTTGCTCATCCAAAATTAGACTGAGGATGCACATGACTGTGCGAACTATATTCCCAATAAATCTAGTCAAGCAACAGAGGATCCTACACCACGTAGCATAGTCTGTTTTGTTTAAGGTTCTTCTACTCTTGGCCAGGCTACAGGAATTAGGCACAGAGGTGCAACAATAGTCCGAGCACAACAGCACGATTCTTCTGATACACTCTATATAGTAGAGCAGTTGAGACTACCAGCGCATTATTCCACCCAAGCAGCAGAATTAAAAGCATTAATAGCTGCTCTTGAGGACGTGGCCTGATGCCGATGGAGTGAGCAGCTCATCTCAAAGCTCCTCGTGGCTAGCATGAGCCAGCGACATCCTGAACCCCTCACATGGCCGTGGGGGCTCTGATTAGGGGCTGATCACTGTCGAAGAGGGTACAAGCGACCACAAGGTGCGTATCCCTCTCTGTAGCACTGAATTCCTTTCAGCAAATTGACACGATCGTCGCCCCAGGACCCAAGATGGTGGAGCCCGGGAGACCAGACAGTGCCTGACGAGGGGCCAGAGTACTGCGGAGGGCAAAGGTGGCATAGAAACGAGGCCTGGAACTGATGGCACAGTGAAGTACTGAGGCCGTGTCGGCGGCAGCGAGAGATTACCAGGACCGGTTTCACCTTAGAGAAGGCGGCGAGGTGAGCTGCGGAACTGAGCCAGCCTGGCTGCACAGCATGGCGCTGCTACTGAGACAGACTGCCAGGAAAGCTTGCCTGGGTTGACCTTGGCCTAAGAAAGATCGCGGAAAGCAGAGGCGACTGATAACGCCCCTGGGTTGTTGCGGGCTGAACCGAAGAACCTGTGGAGACCCTGCCCCTGTGACCCAAGATGGCGAAGCCCAGAAGACCAGACAGTGCCTGACAGAAGGAGCCAGAGAACTGCAGAGGGAAAAGACAGGATTGAAATAAAGACCGGAACTGACCTGATCTGACAGTACAGCCAAGTACCGAGGCCAGATCAGCGGCAGGGAGAGGTCACCGAGACCAGCGTCACATCAAAGCAGGAAGAGAGGTGAGCTGCAGAACTGAGACGGCCTGGTCGCACAGCGAGGCGCTGCTACTGAGGCAGGCCTCCAGGAGAGGTCGCCTGGGCTGGCCTTGGCGTAATGAAGATTGGGCGAGGCAGAGGCGATTGATGACGGCCCTGGGCTGTTGTGGGACACGGAGGTGTCTGAGGGCCTATGGAGGCCCGGCACCTGGGAAGTGGCGGACAGCCTGCTACATACTACCAAGGAAGTGTGCTAATGCCGGGTAGCTCTCAGCGTGCAGCCCTAAGAGAAGACGGGAATCGGGAGCCAGCTCTGGTCCTATATTAAAGATCTGACCGTGGCACCGATGGCCCTCCAAGCAGGTAGTAGCGCAGGGGGCCAGCCACGAGGGGCAGCATGTAGAGCACTAACTGATTGCAGCACGAGGTGGGGAGGCTCTCTGCCCTGACAAAAGGCCAAAGACTGACACCCGGAGGAGGCCTGACTGCGGAGAAGGACTGTATTGCACACAGCTTCGCCGCAGTAATACTTAACCAGTAGGGAACGAGAACTGTATAGTCACTAGGCTGCGAATTGTGGCCTCCGCCTGTATGAGGAAGAAAATAGGGCCTTACAGATCTATGCAACGGGAGGAGGCTCCTGCTTAGCTGCTGCCTTGGAGGAGGGGAACTGGGTTGCTGACTACCTGCGGAACCAGGCCCACATCTAGTGAGGTAACCGGAGACGGTCTGGCCCAGAAGCTAAGAGGGGGGTTGGCAGAGCTGCACCCATACCGCCCTGGATGGGCTCCTGTCGAACCCAATACTAAATAAAGAAGCCGGAATAAAGCCTGGGAAAGACAGCACAGTGGGGCTGGGCGTGAGAGCCCCCCTGCGCAGGAACAGAACTAGTGTTGGATCAAGTGCCGGTCTGGGCGGATGGACTGAGTTGTCTGACTGGGGAGCGTGGTGCCTGCCTTACTGTATCCCAGAAAGAGGGGAAGATTAGAAAACAGGGCTACTACCCCTGACCCGTGGGAGTCGGAGTATAGGGGAGAAAACTAAATAAGGTGAAACAACGTTCTTGCCAGCTGAGAGGTTGCAGGGTGCCCTTGTGCGATAAAGCTAGCAGCCAGCTATCAGGGCTCCATAACTGACCTGCAACTTCAGGAGTGGACCAGAAGAAGACCTAGCAGGCTGCACAAGCAGTGGTGGCGGGCAGAATTGCACATGTGAAGTAGAGCTGGCCCTGCCACGAGGCACCCAGCACCCTGCATCATCTATACGCGAACCCCCCCCCCCTGCTGCTACACATCTAGGCGACATTGGAAACAACTGTGTCGACAACCACGGGGGCTGACGCCGCACACACGCTCCAAAATATACTTCAGGCCAACACAGCCTCCAGAGAGGCCCTTTAACTTAAAATTTGCACGATCGGCACTCATTTCAGCCTACTGAAAGATAACCACAGAAAGTTAGCGGAGAAGGTGACTAGCAATGAGTGCGCATTTGGGGGATCTCTCCCCAGCTATGGCCGCAATAAAGAAGCCGCTGTAGGCCGTAGAGGCTAGGGTGCGGACTCTTGAGACAAGAGCAGAAGACACCGAAAACTGCTCCAGTCGCAATAACATTCGGAAATAAGACCTCCCAGACAAAATTGAAGGAACAAACACAGTGCAATACCTGGAGCAGTCGTTGCACACCAGTGTGGTCCCCGTGGGCCTCTCAGCTTTCTTAGCTCTTGAGAGAGTTCATCAAGTTCCAGCCAGACCTCCACCACCAGGGGCTCCCCCATGGCCCATGATCGTGAGGCTCCTGCACTATAGAGATCAGGACTCCATTCTGGAAATAGCATGCAAGAAAGGGGAGGCGAAGCTAAGAATCGCCCCAAAAAACTATTTGAAATAGTCAAAGCTCAATCTAAGGGTGTCTCCCACTCCCTTCAAGCTAATGCAGAAACACTCCCCAATTTAAAGGAACTTGCCTCCAAAGACTGAAAATGTGAAGACAGACCTACTTAACGACCTATTATCCCATACCCACTCACACATTAACACATCATTGACCACACCAGTGACCCCGCTTAACTCCTCTACAAAGCTTGACCTCAAGAACAACGCCTCCTGGACCACCTTCAACTTCTACAGCGAAGAAACTATCTAAAAGATGCTCACAGCTTTGAATCCCTCCAATCATTTCACAGACCCTCTCCCAACAACCCACTTAAAGACCTTTATTCCACCGCTAGTGCCCCTATAGGCCAGGATTATAAATACCTCTCTTTTGCAAGGAACCATCCCAGACATCCTCAGAGCGGGTCAGGTATCCCCTATCCTAAAGAAATTATCAGCAGACCCGTCAGACCTGAATAACTATCACCCAATATCCAACATCTCGACCCTGGCCAAACTACTCGACAAATGTGTCCACATGCAGCTTAGTAACCACATTGACTACTTTAACCTGCTCGATAAATTCCAATCTGCCTTTCGTTCAGGGTATAGTACAGAATCAGCCATGACCCACATTATAGATGACGCACTACAAATACTGGATCAAAATAAAGCCTGTTGGTTAATCCTACTTGACTTATCCTCAGCCTTCGATACAGTCAAACCCAGCAACCTACTAGACCTCTTGAAACATAGAATGGGTTTATCTGGAACAGTGTTAATCTGGTTCACATCCTTCCTCCAAGACAGAACGCAAAGATTCAAGATCAACCAGTCTTTATCTAACCCCATCCCAGTCACCTTGGGAGCACCCCAGGGATCTTCCCTCTCCCAAACACTCTTCAAGCTGTTTATGGAACCACTTACTGAGCTTCTCAACTCCTGAAACATCCAATATCACATGTATGCCGAAGACACACAACTCTACATTAAGGTCCACTCTCTTGAAGACATCAAGTCCTTTAACTCAACCGTCCAAAAAACACAGACCTGGTTGGCAAGCAACCATTTAAAACTTAACACACTAGACAGAATTCCTCCTTATCGCTCCCCCCAACCAAACAGCCATGATCCGTGAGTGGATGAAGCACCTAACTGCACTCGATGGTCAACCTGTCATCATTGATTCCGCTAAATCCCTGGGAATACCTCTGGACAATAAACTTAATATGCAGAAACACATCAGCACTGCAACTAAAGGAGCCAATTTTCAGATGAACACCCTGAGAAAACTGAAACCCTTCATACCCGCGAATGACTTTAAACAGGCAGTTCAAACTCTAGTAATTTCCAGAGTGGACTATGAGAGTGTCGCTCTGCGGCATTCCCAGATCAACGACCGCTCCGCTAAGAGCCTCAATCAATTCAGCCCCTAGACTCATCACAGGCTCCAAAAGAAACTGCCACATTTCCCCTGACCTTCGTTCCCTCAACTGGTTTCCTTTTGAGGCCCGAATCAATTTGAAAATCTCCGGTATGACACATAAGGCATTGCACAACAAAACCCTGACATATCTTGCGGTAAAACTAGTACTATCAGGTGGTAAAAGAACTAGTAGGAGTTCTGATAATCTTCGACTTAAACCACAACGTTTCTCCAAGAAAAAACATACATTCGTACCCTCAGTAATGGACACCAGGATTTGGAAAGCCTTGCCCCCAGAAACAGAAACAAGAGTTAATCCGTCCACTGCTTTCTTAAAAAAAGAAGTGAAATCGATTTTCTTGTCCAGATTCACCTGAACTTTCTTATACACTCTTGTAGATATGTGCTAGTCTCCAATAGTTACCAGTAATGTATTGGCCTAACTCATCGCATTTATATTTATATGTCAATCACCTGCATTTGCACTGTAAAGTGCTCTGATACCCGCAAGGGTCTTGTTCGCGCTATACAAAACTGTCAAAATAAAATAAAATAAAATGAAATGAAGGTCGCTAATGCGACGGTGCGTATATTCCCGGACTTCCCGAAAGAGGTCCAACTGCAGAGGGCTTCCTACCAGAAGGTTACAAAGAAATTGCATCAGATGGATCTCCAGTACTCCAAGCTTTTCCCGGCGAAGCTCAGAATGCTAACTCCAGACGGGGTGCAGTTCTTTCAGACCCCGCAGGAAGCGTGGGACTGGCTAGAAATCCAGGGCGAACCTAGACCCAGCGCAGAGGATTGTGAGCAAGAGCGCCCACGCAGGAATCCCAGACGGGCCCGTAGCCGACATCAAGTAACTCTGCCTTCTCAGGCTGAGGCTCGCCTGGGATGACAACGAGCGATGAAGGTAGTAGCCAAAATAATTAGGGGCCAACCGGAGCAGGATACATCAGAGCAGGAGCTGCTCCTCTGGACTGACTCTGAATCGGACCCACAATCTCATACCTCTAGGACATCCAGTTTGGAGATGCCCAAGATCACACCAACCACTGCAGATGATATATTCTAAATCATGCACCCTCCTGCTGGCTTACTGAGCTGATCTGCAGCACGGATTGCTACTGTCCTCTTAACCATAGATGCTAGGATGATATTTGGATAAGTACTTCAAAGGAAGGCTACACAGTAATTCCCAATTATGCTGGATCAGAGCCTGGCCGTGTGGAGAAAAAGCATGGCACCCCCTCACATCGCAGAGCGCTATAGAAGCTTTGCTCCAAACGCTAACAAACATTAATATGGTTTGGATGAGTGGGCTGTTGCTGCTGGCCCTGGGAGGGGGGAGTTGGGGTTGTTGGCTGATGCTGTTACAGTTGGGGCTTAGCGAGTCGCACACAAGATACACACGAAGCAGGTGGTGTCACAATACGAGAGAAGAACGGGATTGCAGCTATAGCAAGAGAGGAGTCTTTACTCCACACAGACACCGCACATGGTTAATGACCTAAGATATAAATGTCTGACATGGAATGTCAGGGGGTAGGCATACGATGGCGAAAAGGTACAAAGTGTTCTCTTACCTATATAGAAGGGGAGTGCACATCGCACTCCTACAGGAGACGCAACTCACTGCTGAAGAAGGCCAGGCGCTGAAAAAGCTTTGGCGAGCCCAAGCATACTTTACCACATACTCTGCATATGCCAGAGGAACACATATGGCTAAAAGCAGAGGTCCCATTCCACACCATGATAGATACTGAGGGTAGGTATATGACCATAAAAGGCAGAATAGATGGCAATGAGGTAACATTGGTGAGCATATATGCTTCCAATACAGACCAGGGTACTTTTTTTTAGCACCTAGCTCCATGACTAACAACGACGACACTCATAGGGGGCGATTTTAACTTCGTCTCGAACACCCTACTAGATCGCTCGCACCCCCGCTGCGCGACTCCCAGACGACCAGCTCGGCCAAGGTTTTCTCTGACTAGCATCAGCAATGGGGCCTAGTGGACTCCTGGAGACGCAGACACCCGCTGAGTCGAGATTACTCCTATTTTCAATTCTTCTTGAGCTACACGGCCACTTAACTTTATTTCTCAGTACCAGTGATGTCCATAGCTCAATTAATGAGATTGAATACCTGTCCCACACCATTTCGAACCATAACCTGGTACTACTCAGGCTGCCATGGGCACGCCCCAAACCCTCCATTCCTACATGGAAACTAAAGCCTGACTCGCTAGAGGATCAGGTCTTCCGTGAGACGATCAGGACCAAAATCACTCACTACTTTGCTGACAATGCTGGGTCTGCAGCCAGCCCCCAAATCAAATGGGAAGCCTTTAAAGTTGTGATGAGAGGGTATCGCATAGCTGAGTCCAAAGGGATCAGACAGACCCTTTTAAAAGATATAGAAAGTGCTGAGGCTCGCCTATGCAGCATAGAAACCAAATGACCGGAAGCTCCCGAGCTTTAGCGCAAATTGTTATCAGCAAAGGAGGAGGTGGCAATGCAAGTAGAGAGGCTCTGATGCTTTGACTATCGGATGTACACCGACAAGACCCACGCTTACCGAGGCATATCAAGCGTACTACTAGCATGGCTGGCCAACCCTGACAAGCGCACTTCCCCTGTTCTGGATTTCGAGGACGGAGTGGGTTCCAGAGTATATTCGCCAGAGAAGATCAACCTACACATTTGCAGAATATTATTTGGCACGCTATGCGAGCCCCACGGTCAACGACTGTCTACACAAACGTGATACAGACGACGAGGGTTGCCCGTCGCTCTGAGGGATAGGAAGAATCTTTTTCCAAGTTACAAAAGGCGAATAACAAGCCTTTTGGAGTCAATAGAAGGGCCCGTGAGGAGGCTGCAGGCCCCTCGGATCTCCCGTTCTAATTTATAAAGAAACCCACATGGAGCCCAGTGCGCCTGGCGCTGGAGGTATGACTTACAAGATTAATCCTTGAAGTGACCAGATCACTGACCGCACGTGATTAGGACCACAGTGCCACGAATAGGAGCCCCATAACTACTGCACACAGACCTTCCAGTTAGTCCAGAGGAAGACCCCACCAAGACGGTTATAATTTCGCACTTTGTTCAGGGGTCGAAACGTCGACGCTTTATTTTCAAGTGTTGATGATCGCCCAGGATAACAAACTATTGATTAATCACTCACTGGGCTGATATTTCATTCTCTTTCAAAACTTCGCACTGTGTTTAGATATAATTTTTCTATGAAGTATATGTCCATGTACCCTGTGGAATGTGTTGTGACGTGCATATTTTAATGTTTGTGCACTTTAAAGTTCTTAATGTTAGTTTCAAAGAACTGTTCTGTGTGTATGTAACTATATGTACTAAAATAGGTTTACACTGACTTTTCAGAATACTGATAAAACAAATACATCGTGAAAATAATATATATGAGTTTTGCGTTTTTTGGTTTGGACATAAGGTACATCGTGCCTGCTCATTTGTTGACTGTTTTCATCCATTTGGAGAGACATAATTGCTTAAAAATAATTTATGATTTGTAAGAGTGGCAGAACCACCGTTTCACTTGTAGTACCACCGTCAACGACTGGCAGGAAGCACAGGCATGGCTGACTGGCCTCCCAATCCGGCAGATCACGTATAAAGAGGGAGATGCTCTCGGAGGAGATATAAGTGCCCA
The DNA here is from genome assembly GCF_964261635.1 of Lissotriton helveticus. NCBI lineage: Eukaryota > Metazoa > Chordata > Amphibia > Caudata > Salamandridae > Lissotriton > Lissotriton helveticus. The sequence goes on along the minus strand of NC_136070.1, from coordinate 638,057,513 downwards.
AGAGATAACAGGCACTATCAAACAAATGGCGCAAAATAAAACACAGGGCACAGACGGGTTCCTGGCGGAGTTTTAATCCACATATTCTGCAGAGTTTGTCCCTCACTTGGTAATGCTATACGAAGCGGCCAGCAGCAGCGGCTGCCTACCAGATACTACTAGAGAGGCCATTATAATCCCTGTTTTAAAACCAAATAAACCAGCCCATGACAAATTGGCATACCGCCCGCTGTCAATGCGAAATATAGATTATAAAATCCTACGCGGATTACTTGCTACCAGTCTTTTGCCTTTAACGACCACTCTGGTACATAAAGACCAGGCTGAATTCATTCCTTTTCGCAATATGGCAGAGAAAATACGACGCCCCCTACCCATCTTAGAGGCAAACAAAGGAGCCCCAGAAACGGCGGCAGTCCTAGCAGTGAACATAGAAAAAGCTTTCGACAGCCACGAAAGGCCCTACTTGTAGGAAGTCATGGCGTGCATGAGGGTGGAAGAGGGATTTATCAAATGGATCAAACTCCTATATACGAGGCCCACAGCTCGAGTGCGGACTGGGAGAATAATATGCCAAGGGAGCAAGTAGAGTGAGGCACCAGACAAGGTTGCCTGCTCTCCCCTTTGCTTTTCGCCCTAGCTGTAGAACCACTAGCAATCGCAGCAAGCACAGGCCAATTTTTTACGGAGGGCTGCATGTCAGAAATATATACCACCTCATAGCACTCTACACTGATGACCTGTTACTGTTCCTTGAGGGGATGGAGGAAGATTTGATGGGTGCCCGCACGCTGCTAGAGAGGTTTGGCTCCATATCAGGGCTAAAATTGAGCTGGGAGAAGTCTCATCTTTTCCCGGTGACCCCTACAGGACGCCCTCCAGGGGACCTAGCAAGACTACGATGGGAGCCTAACTGCCTACCATACCTAGGAGTCCACAAATACCATACCTGGCCGGATATCTATGAAGGCAATATAGGGAGAGCCCTACGAGGGCTGAGGGCATCCATGAATTTCTGGTGGACTCTGCCGCTCACAGTAGCTGGCAGGATCGCTTTTCTTAAAATGATAGCGCTCCCCCGCCTGCTGTATTATTTTAACACATTTCCCCTATGGATATCTAACGGAATTTTTTGAGATCTGAACTCCCAAACCCAGGCCTTCATCTGGAGCTTGGGACAATGCAGGAATGCTCTCGCAACATTGCAGAGTCCGGTAAAGGGGGGCGGTTTTGAAGCCCAAGACTTTGAGACCTACTACATAGCAGCCCAGCTGCTGTGGTTGGTGCAAGACAAGGCCAGGGGGCGCCAACAAGCAGAGGCCCCGGAACTGACCAAGCCAACGGTGGGCGACTTGCTTTGAGTGTTTCTTAGAGTACGTAGACCGTCCCATACTGACTCCCAGGATCTCAAGGTGCAAGCAAAATGTTGGTGCCGGGGCAGCAGAGAATGGGGGTGAGGGTACCCTATTCGCCAGATAGCCCAATGAATAAGCTAAAACCTCCCACATGGAGGTAACTGTTGAGATTTGGGGGTGTGGATGGATGCCGGGGTGACCAAAATGGGCGACTTATACAGGGACAATGAATTACTGCCGTTCGACGAGTTCCAAACGGAGTTTGATCAGCCTCTGGGACACTTTTTGAAACACATCGCCATCACGGCGGCCATCCGCAAACACTGGAGGACGCAATCCACAGAGTCCCCACCACAACAGAGCTGTTTCTATATGGCCCTGTCGGCGGGAGTCATCAATGCAATATCCTGCCTATTTGGAGGGCTTCAGACGGACGGGCTGCGCCCACTGGAAGCCCTTTGCCTCCAGTGGGAAGAGGACTTAGATACCCAAATCCCTGCCAAGGCCTGGGACAATATCTTAGCTAGAATACCCAAGATATCTAGAAATGCAGGTATCAAACTGATGAATTACTATGTCTTCCACAGAGCCTATCTGAGCGAATACATCGAAACTTCCAGGCAGAGAAGGCAACCTGCCCGTGAAATGGCGAAGCATGAGCCCATATTATGCATATATTTTGGTCCTGCACCCACTTGCGAGGATACTGGGAGGGGGTGGTACAGCTTGTGAGTGAGGTCGTCGATGGAGAGATCCCTACTCCCCTGCACACTGCCTACTGGGATGGTTTCCCCACAGGGCTAAAACTAAAGTCACCAGTAAGTTCCAGGACCTGGCCTTTGTGCTGGCAAAGCACGAGATAACAAGGAACTGGAAAGCCCCTAGAGGCCCTAATCTGATTGCCTGGAGAAGAGAACTCCTAAAATGGGCAGGATGTGAATGACTAATATTGATGAGGGAGGCCAAAAGGGGCTTATGGCATATCGAGGTGGCCAGAGCCTGGGAGGCCCTCATGCATGACCTAGAGCACCCGGGGTAGGGGGGTCCAGGAGGACAAAGAGGGGGCAAATCTGTAGGGCGCGTTCCCTAACATAGGAGCACAGCCAGAAACAATATTGCCCGGATGACTATCATGTCAAACAGATCTCACAGTCATACACATATTAGCGGGACGATGTACTAGGAATGCGCCCAAACTGGCCATAGCTGCATCTCTACACCCAAGATACAATCACCACATTAGCGAATCTCAGGGGGGAGGGGGGAAACAAGGGGTATGATCCAACATGAGGTATGACTATGAAGCAGTAAGATGAGTAATTGTTTGATAGGCTGTCAACAAGTACATAATGAATGCTATGTTGGACATTGTTGAACTGCTCTGATGTTTTTGAAAATGGATCAATAAAATCTGTTTTAAAAAAAATAATTATTAGCTGCTCTTAAACTAGGAGAAGTCAATACAATTTGTTCAGCTTCGACTTATGTGACAACCACTGTGCATTTCTGCATCATGAGGTGGGCCAGGAGAGGTTTCCTTAAGTCAGACCGAAGTCCTGTTATGCATATAAACCTCTCAGAGGTGCTAATATAAGCACTTGTGTTACCAAAAGCAGTGGTAGTTGTGAAATGTGCAGAAGATACAAGTGGACAGGATTCTGTCCCCCAGGGTAATGCACTAGCAGATTGGGCAGCTAATGAGGCAGCTGGGCGCACAGCCTGGCCTGTGGCATCAGGTTCACAACATGTCCCTGTTCTGGTGGTTCACCGCCTGAGTAGCCTCGCAGCCTGAGTGAGTCTAATACTACCACAGACAGTGACACGCCTCATTATGCTGAGCAAGCACGGTTGCATCTCAGAAAACTGCAGGAGGCTGCTCCTCCAGGAAAAACAATTATGGGAAGATAGAGGATGCACCCAGTCAAGAAATGACCTAATTTATAGACAGCTATCAACAGGTAAACTGATGAAGCGACAGACTTTGCTTATGATAGCTCTTGACCAGCTGCGTTTATCAGCCCATACCTGAAAGACCTTATTTGTCTATGCAAATAAAACAAGACTGGTTTGTTCCCAATTTACACGACACACTCACCATGTATCTTCATAAATTCATTGTCTGTCAGCAATTCTCCCATAACCCACATTGAAAGTAATAAATTCAACCATTCCACAACAACAAGGTCCCTTTAAAGCACTTCATATGGACTTTGTAAATATGGTAGATAGATGCAGTTACTACAGGTACTTCATAATTGTGGTCTGCCCTTTTTCTGCTGGATTGAAGCGGGACCATGAGTCAATTATGATTAAGGCACCCGGTTTTCCGTTTAAACGGATTTTTACATATAAATACAGACGGAAAAATATTTTTCTTCCGTCTGTATGTATACATAGAAACAGAATAATATGACGAAAATTGGATTCTGAGAATTGTTCGATCCGTGCTCCAGCCCAGAGTTGCCCCCCACGTCCCTCTTCCCGATTGCCCTGTATGCCTGCCCACTTTAACACCTGCTGGGCCATTAATCTTTGGTAGGCGCGGGAAAACATTTCCTATGAGCAATTGCCTCTGACCTGCCCACCATAGCCCTGATGACGTGCCTGTTGCATCCTTTTAGCCAATCAGCTGATGATTCATCATCTCCGGAGCTCTGGCTTTGTAGTAAGCGCTGCGCCAGCACAGCAGTCTGTTTCAAGTCACAGTGAAGTGAAAAGGTGGGGGTGGAGGTGAACTTGTATTTCACGGTTTGCACCTCTACAGCAGTTTAACTTTGAGGAGGTGGGGGATGGTGTTAGCAGTGCGAGTACTTTGCGCTAATGTAGGACAGCCAAAAATGCGTGCGACCCAAAAAGGTCAGAAAGTCCAGTGACATAAACACATTAGGGAAATTAGGCCGCATTAGCTTTTGGATACTTTCAGGTCTTACATTGAAATGTATTTCTGAAATGAGAGCTCCCTGCTTCAGAGGAAGTAGTTTACTCTCTCAGCTGTGGATAGTCAGTGCGTACCACAGAGAGAAGCATGGAACTGACAGTAAGGAAAACGAGGCATTCAATATATGGAATATATGATGAACGTAGACAGCTCTTTCATGCCATCTTTGGCCAGTTCACTGAAAGTGCACGTGCACTCATCTAAATTCTAAATGTGTTTATTATGGCTAGTGAGAGTGTTTTCAATATTGTAACAGCAGCAGCTGACACTAATATTACTGCAAGTAATCTCTGGGACACCCTCCCACTTCACATATGCAAGGTCCTGTTTGCGCTAATGTAGTACTGGCAAAAATGCGTGTGACCCAAAAAGGTCAGAAAGTCCAGTGGCATAAACACATTAGGGAAATGAGGCCGCATTAGCTTTTGGATACTTTCAAGCCTTACACTGAAATGTATTTCTGAAATGAGAGTTCCCTGCTTCAGAGAAGGTAGTTTACTCACTCAGCTGTGGATAGTCAGTGCGCACCACAGAGAGAAGCATGGAACTGACAGTAAGGAGAACGAGGCATTCAATATCTGTAATATATGAAGAACGTAGACAGCTCTTTCATGCCATCTTTGGCCAGTTCACTGAAAGTGCACGTGCACTCATCTAAATTCTAAAATGTGCTTATTATGGCTAGTGAGAGTGTTTTCAATATTGTAACAGCAGCAGCTGACACTAATATTACTGCAAGTAATCTCTGGGACACCCTCCCATTTCACAAATGCGAGGTCCTGTTTTGATCTAACAGAAAAGTTTTTTTGTGGAAGTTGTATGAAACATACACAACATTGGTCTTCCAAATGTCTATAATAGACTCTCACACATTGTACTGTGTTTACTTAATTTGGAGCATATATACATATAGCTAAACCTATAACAACTGTGTGCACTGCCTATTTAAATAAATGTGGAAAAATACTAGTTGCAGCATCTTTTTTCCTTGCGACAAAAATAAATGCGGATATATACAGATAAAATGACAAAAAATAAATATGGATAAATACAGACGGAAATGTTAAAAAAAAAAATACCATAAAACCGGGAGCCCTAATTATGATGCTAAAGCAGCAGCTACATTCCTAGTTGGTGAAGTGATTCCATGATGGGGAATACCAGAATGGATAAGATCTGACAATGGCACCAATTTCATGAACACAATATTTGTGCTTATCACAACACGGTTAGGGATAAAACATATATTGTCCTCTATGTACCACCCTCAAAGTAATGTTATTTTTGAGCGCTTGAATGGATCCCTTGAAGAGTAAAAATCAGAAAATCTTGTGCTACATTGCACAAGAAAAGGTTGCACTCTTTTCCCTTAGGAATACACCAAGTTCTGACCATCACTTGACACCCCTTCAAAAAGTGACAGGAGAATCCATGAATACTCAGGTCCCTGCCACAACAAGTAATGTACAGGGAGAACGCTCTGTGTAGAATCTGATAGATGAGATGCATATGTACCTATGTGAACTGATGAAATGTGCAAGATTAATTCCCAAACAGGTAATTAAGGAGAAGCCCGCCGCCGATGAGATCGAACTCTCAGCTGTGCACATAGGGGACCAAGTCTTTGTGAAAAACTTGGTCTGAAAATGGCCCTTACACAGTGACCACGGTTTCACCACACCTATGTTCTCCTAAATCCAGTATCTCGCCAAACATCATAAAGAATTTAAATGAATCAAGGGGGGGGGGAAGAAGAGTGACATCATAAAAATACCCCCCCCCAACACCTCCACTTTTTATCTACTTTTGAAAAGACAAAGTGCACAAGTAATGCATTTTTGTTTTTTATGCTTTTTTTTGTCTTGTGATTCTATCTTTCCTGCTCTTCTATAGCAACGCGCCCTTTAGCTTTAATGTTTTTCATGTACGTAGAGAGTTCTCTAATAATGTGACACGTAATGCCCATAGGGTCAGATAATATGTGGTATCAGCATATGTCAGACATAAGTTCAGAGAACACTAACGAATCCTGTTTTGTGTGTTCCCTAATACTCATGCAACTGGATCAGATGTGCTGCATTCAGGAAAAAAGGGACCCTCGAATACAGCTCAATGTTTATTACATCTCTACTTGTGTAGGATGAAGGCCCAAATGCAGTTGACACAGTAGTGCATTTTGTAGTTAACGCCACTAAGTATGACTCATTATCAGAAGTGTTATACATTCTCACAGACAGACAAGACATTGAGGAGGAAATATCACGTAAGAGGAAGATAGGCTGTACTACCACTGTAGATTGTACCCAGGAGGTCCTAGATGTAGGATTTTGAAGAGTAACACGCCCACCCGCCCAACGAGTGTAACAACCATTTCGTAAATCCCTTACCCCCAGGTTGTGTTCATAGTCCAGGATTTAGAGTCACTGGGTCAGTCTTCGCCCGTGATCAATGGCATCCCAATATTGAATTTTCCAGTAGGACTATGTCTTCATGGAATGGCACTGCTGTTAGTAAGGATGCAATTAGGAAATGTGCACATATCTGGGATGAAAATATTTCACGTTACACTAGGGTAGATCGCACACTCGCCCTCAGTCTGTCATGAGAATAACTTCTATTTCTTTAGGTTTCAGAGGAAATGGCACTGTTCATGTAGGCCAGAATATTGGCTGTAAGGCCACAATTCACGACGCTGACATGCAGGGGGGCACCTCCAGCCTCATGGATATTTACTGGCTGTGCGGAGAACTGCAGTCTACCCAGTTACCACAAACTGGGGTGGAATCTGCTCTAATGTGACCTTGCCCACTTCAGTTTTGGCAATTCCTGGAATCAATATATCCGCTTTGCATGAGCACCCGGTGCTGCGCCGTACAACAACCTTGCTACACCATAGAGAATTGCAGAGTACTATTGCACAAACACTTGGAATGATGTTCCCCAAGAGCACCGCCTGTTCACTGATGCCAAAATATTCCTTGGGAGCAATTAACCGTTTGTTTAAGCTAAAGCAACAGCTCAATAGCTGCAAGTTACATTGTGGGAAATACTCAAAGTCATTAACACTACAAATAATGGTTTTAAAGCCATAAAGGAAGAACTGTGTGCCATAAGAATGAGAGTACTGCAGCATTGTCATGTACCTGACCTTATTACAGCCATGCAAGGAGGGGTATGCAACAAAATTGGGACAGCTTGCTGCACTTTTATTCCAGCAAATGATGCAGACAATGGAATTTTATCAGGGGTTTATAGAAGTAGAACTTTATTGTTTGATTAATTAAAATCATTACAATAGAAAGCATTAAACAAAATACCAACAACAAAACACTTGTCAATTCTGTAAAAAAAGTATTAATTTCCCTTTAAAAAACGTTCCTGTGAGTGCCTATTTTTCCATCCGTTTGTATCATCACAGTAAAATAAAAAGTGGCATTCATCTAAAATTGTTTAAGAATAAAAGAATTAGTTTGCATGGTTGAACAACTTATTAGTCAGGGGTTATACAAACATTGAGTAACCTACAAAAGAAAATGGTAGATGAAGGAGGTGCCCCAAATAGTTGGTTTAGTGGTTGGTTTTTATCACTGCCATCCTGGATATCGGGACTCTTGGGAACGTTGTTGTCAATGATTGTAGTCTTATTACTGATATATTGTGTTGTACAGTTAATACTAGTATGTACTAGGAGAACAAATGCGAAGGTGGGAGGGATGTTTCCAGTTGGGACCATCGCAAGTAATAGATTCCCAGTACAATTTGTATCACCTGGTGCCAAGCTCAGACCAGGGTATGAATGAAGCAGTTGAAATAGCAACCAGAGGGGGGAAATGTTGTAGAAAATGTAAATTATGAACACAATACAGAAAATATAAAAACACCTAGAATATTTAAAACAACAGAACATAGCACAACAAAAATGAGTAGAAGCATATTGCTGTATGAGGTCAAAAAACAGTTTCGGACCAAGTTTTGTGCTGACAAGTCAGGTGAAAAACGCACTTGAAGACACACTGGATGAGTAACTTGAAAGGGTTTCAGTTAAAAGCCAACTAGTGTTTAGCAAGCATGAAAATATTTACTATTTTAGCAAATGGGATCACCTACATGCAATTCGTGCTTCCAAATAGATTATAAGTAAATCTACAGCCGGTACTGTCGGGTAGATCAATTGCTTAGTAGCTCATTACCAAATAATATCACAAAAAGAATTATTTGTCCACGTTTGGACAAACAACGAAAACCCACCGAGAAGAAAAACTAATTATTCACATATTTGTACTATTCACTTTTTCATTTTATGAAAAAATATATTTATATATATGGCTGTCACAAAATTAATTTCATCAATAAAAACAGAAAGTGACTTAAGTGAGTCAAGTGAAATGAATTGACAAAGTGATAGCATAAGTGAAGAATGAAATACACAGACCTAAAAATGACACACATATATCCAATAATTCAATCAAGATCTGTCCTTTCACAATTCTATATCATGTTTCACCTCAAAGACCCTAAAACGAACTTTTTGGACTTGGGATGAGGGAACTGGTGGACATGGTCTACAGAAGAGTCTACATTTCGACCCAAAGGTATGCACACTCTCCTGACCGACTGCCCAAAAAGTACCTTTCTCCCTCGAAAATTGCGCTCCATGCTGCAGCGAGCTTCGATTCTGCCGTTAAAAAGCATCACCACAGTACTTCAAATTCTCCAATGGCTTCCCATTACAGCTATAGCTATATATGAAACACCTTCATCATTCATAAAGCCCTACACATACATCTCTGCTCCACAACACCTAGCATCGAAGCTAAGATATTTGGCATGCTCAGGTTCACACGCAATCCCAGCACACTGCTTCTTGAACCACTGACTTTCAGAGAGGAACATTTAAACAGCCCTATTTTGGTCTCAGGTCTAGACGCCGCACATTTGCTGTCTCGAAGCGAGACATGTTTTATCTACTTCTGGGCATACAGCCCGCCTATAGGCTTCCCATTTGCTGGAAGCCTCGTTTTTCCTTCTCCCATTTGTCAAGGGCATGCAGAAGTCATGTCTCTTCTGTGTTTTGCCCTCCTCAAGCCATCCGCCCAATTACTCCTCGACCTATGCAGAGGCCAATTTAGGACATTATTTCTGCACTACTTTTTTGATTGCTTGTTAACGGCGCTTTTCATGAGGTTCCCAGTGCTTTTCACAACCGCTCTGCTTTCCCACTCAAGGCGCTTTTCCACAGTGCAGTGTATATTTTGATATTCTTGTGCATGAGCTAGAATGAATCATTTCTAGGATTACGATCTAGAGCGAGTTTTCAAACTATATTGCTACTCCACAGGTTTTAGATGCTTATGCATATGTGTGTGTGCTGTTTTAGCAGGACTTAAATCGGTGGGGGTCATGAGTTTGTTCTCCCACTATCAGCCACCTACTTCTCATCATTATACCTCACTCCAGTTTTCGATATCCCCTATTCTCAGCTCCCTCTAGTGGTGGCTTGTTATCTGGGCCTTCGTTTGCCTCCCTTGTCTTGACCAGTGCTTTACGTGACCATGTACTATCCGGTATTTAATACCTGCACAGGTACTCTGAATAGTAAGTACCACCACATCCATATTTCCATTTATATCGCTTACATTGACTTGGTGCACAGCGACCTCTGTGTGCACGACTGGGACAATTTTTTTTCTTCAGTTACCCCTGGTCTACTCCAACACCTTCCACAATTTCCCCCCATTATTTGCCCATGATGTTGGCTCATGGAGGGATCGCCAGCTTAGACGGGCATTGTGTCCACTGCCACGAGTCACTGTTTATGCCCCAATTCGTCAATATAAACCAACGGGGATATTACATTCCATCGTTTTTCAAAAAGATTCTCCCACCTTGAAAATGTTGCCATGTATGTGCAGTCACTTATGGTGAATGCGAGTGGCAGGCATTGGCAATGTTAATGCATTTGTGTATCTCAATAGAAACAACAACACAGGACTGTACAAATGCATTTACATTGCCAACGTCTGTAGCTCTGAGATTGACAAAACCTATTGACTTTGCCAATGCTTGTTGGGTACTGCGATCACCGTCTGAAACTCTTCCTCCAGGCCTATGAACTACTAATTTGTTGCCTACATTCAAGGCCGAACTGAAAGCCCTTCTCCAAAGATACTTCTAATTATGGATAGATTCCTTCGGGAATGCTTCTTCTAGGCACTTTGAACTTGTGGCTAAAAGCCCGAACCGAACTCAGATTCCCCACCTGCCCTTTTCCTGTTTTTCTGCCAAGTGACATACTGCTCCACCATGACATCCTGATGGATCTTCGCTGCCCGTTTACGTTGTCTAATTATTATTGTTTAAACTTAATTCTCACTGAACTTGATTGAGCACCATCTTATGCTCTCACTTTTTCACAACATGTCCATGTTATAATGCTAATTGGATTCACAGTGATTATTGTTCGTCTTTCTCCTCTTACATTATGTAAAACCTGTGTAAATGTGTACTTTGCTACTCCATATGAAATGCGTGTAAAAATTAATTTCCGTATGTAAAGTTTCAATCTCTATGTAAAGCAGCCTTCAGGTATTACCTTTGCTCTATAGATAAATAAAAACTCACGCCTTTTCTATCACGCTTTTCTCACCACGCCCAATGGACTTTCTCTCCCATGATCTCCACTTACACTCCCCACTCCCTGTCACAAGTCCTCTCCGGCAGGCTCATACTTAGTTCTCAATGATCACTTATCAACCATGGTCATCTTCCTCTCCATGTTGCCTGTGCCCTCTCTGCCGTGGCCAGGTTCCTCCCTCTAATCCTCTACCCCGCATCCTCCAGTAGTGATATTCTCCCTTGCACCAGGCCGGGTTTATCTCAGCCTTTCCCGGGCCACCTTCTCCCCGCGCCGCCAGGCCTCTATCTACCCATAGGCCGGTAGCTCCTCACCTCTCCGTGAACTGCGACGCTCGCCCCCTGGGCTTCGCTGCCGTTGCCCGGGTGCTGTCACGGCTTCCCAGCCCCACGCGCCCCGCACAATAAGGCAACTTTATGGGGAGGAAGATCAGCGTCCAGTGCAAGGAAAGGGAGGGAGGGCAGGACCGGGGGGTGGGAGGAAAGAGTTGAAGGGGCGGGCGAGAGACATGGCAGTTGGAGGGCTGGGCTAGGGGGAGGAAAAGCGACAAAGACAGAAACAGGGCTGGCGTCAAAGACACGAGACGACGAAAGCTTGGGACTGAAGGGGAAGGCGAGGTGAGGAGCAGAGGTGCAGTGAAAAAACAAAACCAACTGAGTGCGCCCCGAAAACGAAAGTGGGAGATGTTCGTGGCGAGCGGCGGAGAAAGGGCGGTCGAAATAAACGAGGGACAACTTTGCGACTGAGAGCAGTACACTGTATGATGAGGGGAATAAAGCAAAATACGGGTTAAGGGCCAGTTTTAGAGATAGCATAGAGTTGGGAGGGCTGGCAAAGGGGAGGAGAGAAAGGAGGAGGGGCCAGCCTAGAGGCGGGGCATAGGAGGCGTCATAGAGAAAGAGGAGGGCTGGTGTGCGAAAGCTTCATTAGCACTCTGGTGTCGGTATTTCAGCTTTGGGTGGAAAGTAGAGTACAGGCCTGCGGTTGATGGTAAACAATGGGGTAATATCTGCAGACTAGTAAAATGGAGTGGAAAAATGTGAATGTTCGGAAACGAAATAATTTGGTCGGTGGACGCATGTGCGCAAATGTATCTACGTGACGTCAAAGGTTATCTATAACTAAAAGCTATTTTCTTTCTTTTTAGGTCGAGGCTAGGCAGCGCTTGCCCTGGCTCTCCGAGACATGGTGTATTCACTCTATGGGCTTGGTGCCTGCCCCCTGCTTTGGATTGGCTTTTGTTAGTGTCATTAAAAAAATCGTAGCCTCCAAGTGGCTTATGGTTGTTGCATGGCCCACCTTTTTTTCAAAAGTTAACTCCCATGGAGTATTGCTGCAGGACTTGTCTACTTCCACTTTTGTTGGTGAATTTTGTGTCAGTTGCACTCTTTTTTTCTATGTAGAAAGAACATGCTTCCATATTGTTGTTTCTCTGTCAACGCTGCGCCCGTTTCATGTGTGCACGCTTTATCTACTTGTTTTGTCTTGGATTTACGACCTGACCCATGCATTTACTTGTCTCCGACGTGCACTGCAACTTCACTTTTACTCCCCTGATTTCTGTGATGTGGGCTTTTCTTCGAATGTGCACAGCACCTTTGCTTTTACCCCCTTGTTTTCTTTGATGTGGGCTTTTCTACTGTTTAAGTTAAATAATTTCCAGTGCGGATGTGCATGGGCATTTGTAATTTTGTTTCCATTTCACAATTCAATTAGTATTTGTTGCGATTGGCATTTATTTTGTTGGCACAGGATAGCTGATGCCGAGACTCAAACCCGGTTCCCAGTCAGCAGCTCTCTATGTTACACCACACCCTTTCAGACCACTACCATCTTTCTCTTTCAGTGTTTATACACTGCAAAGGCACATAGGACGTGACAACAATTAGGCACGTCCCAATTCTGTGCAGCACACATGGATTGGCTGTGGTGACCCAAGTGCTCCAATCCTAAACATCCAGAAGCAGTACAATGTCGTCCAATGCGTGCTCTGTACAAGAGGGCGTGGGCCCCCTGCGTCCACATTCAATGAAATAAAGCTTTTATAACTAGGAGAGGATTGTTTTCTTGTATGTGAACAACTTCCCCACCACCGCAAGCAAAACCATCAATGCTCGTGTTTTGTTTTCATAGTCAGCGCGGCCCTGCCACACTGTATCTTACAGCTACCACTCAGCGCACACTTCACGGCGCCAATCTTCATCACACACAGCTTTTAATTTTACAGAGCGGCAGAGCTGAGCACAAAAAAAAGTAAGTCACCTTGCTTTCTACTTCAGCCACTACAAGCCTCTTCGCTCCGTTACATTATGTAAAAGCACTACAGTTCCCGTGCTTTTTAGGTCTTGCCTAAGCCATTCCGTTATGGATGCTTGGTGAGATATAAAGTAAGGGCTCTCAAAAATGCACCCAAAGGCGTATTGCCTACAGTGCTTGTGAGCCAGGCGCGTGCACATAGCACACCATTTGTCAGCTTCAGCATCAGACTTCAAAGGAATCCGCGCCCCCGCCACGCAATGCCGAGAGCTTGTTAAAGGAGCCGCTCCTCCTGCAAGCTCGTAAACACAAGGAATCCACTCCCCCGCCACGCAATGCCAAGAGCTTGTTTTTATTTCCCACTCCCGGGCTTATTTTCCTGGCTCCCTTCCCGCAATGTGTCATGTGTCTATATGGTATCTTTGTATTTTTTTTACCAACGCTTCAACTTGGGCTCACCAACTTCTCCTTATTTTAATATAATATATTTTTGTTAATCAGCATGACCCGCCGCCATTCATATTCAACAACAGCAGCGGTGCACATTTCTTTTCTTATGCGCAGCTCGTAAAACACCAATACCGGGCTACAAAACGTCACGCTCCTAATCCCCCCATCCCCTATGGCTCTAAAGGCATAGTTAGCCACCACTGTGTTGCACTTGCCATGCGTCGTACTGTAGCTGAGGCACTGCAGGTTTTATGTTTGCGGAGGCACCAGGCTAGTACTGCCACACTCCTGTATCGCATTAACTTGGGCTCGCCAAGCTCTCCTTATTTTAATATATTATCTCTTTGTTAATCCGCGTGACACGCCACCATTCATATTCCACAACAGCAGTGGTGCACATTTCTTTTCTTATGCGCAGCTCGTAAAACACCAATACCGGGCTACAAAACGTCACGCTCCTAATCCCCCCTCCACCCCTATGGCCCTAAAGGCATAGTTAGCCACCACTGTGTTGCACTCGCCATGCGTCCAATTTTAGCTGAGACGCTGCAGGTTTTATGTTTGCGGAGGCACCAGGCTACAACTGCCACACTTGTGTATCGCTTTATTTTTTATTTTTATTAAGCACAACAAGCCTTACCATATAGCTCTTCAAAAGCCATCACTTTAGCTTCTTTCACAAGCCTGGAGCGGCCACGCTGTATCTAAAGTAAGCAGTGCAGGTGTTTTTAAAATACACACTACCTTTGTTAACATATGCACAGTATACAAAAGTTGCCTGCGGCTATACCAGCTCTTTCTAAAGTACAACTTAAAAAAAATAAAAAGCATAATTCTGTGGTGGTATATTGAAAAAAGATGCATTCATTTTTTTTAGTGCTTTACATTATTTCTGTTTTGTATTTCGTTCCCCAAATACAAACCCATGTTCCATTTTCCTTGTTTTGTTTCCATTAACTATCCTGCTTTTGAAATGTCGGCTGTTTTTTTCCTCAAAGCATTTACACATTCCTCCTTCCAATACACTTGCAGCGCCTATAGTTGCCTTTCGATTAATTGCCTTTTTTTTGTTAAGCTACACTGCTTTCGCACTCGCTCCCAATTCACGTTTCTAGCTCGCCGAAGCACTCCCGGATGATTTGCAGCTCTCTAGATGTTTCAGGTCCTGCTTTTACAGGTTTCCAATGTGCGTCCAAATTCTTCTAGTTAAATTTTCGATGAACTGTCCTGTCCACTCCCAAGATCAAGTGTTTACAGTTCACCAATATGTCACTACATTCAGTTTATACTGTTCAGCTACCTAACAGCCTTAATAATCGGGATCCTTTGGTCTCAGCTGATTAATTTAGAAAACCTCCCTAACTACAGATTTAGGGGCTGATTAAGATAGCGGTTTTTCCGCATCCTCCGGGCCGGCGGAAGCCACCGCAGGCCCGGAGGATACGGAAAAACCGCAGCGGACCCACCAAAGACCCACCTCCACATTAGGATGGCTGGTGGGTCCTGGTTTCCGTCCGCAGCTTTTCCGCCGCGGTTGGCTTACAACCGCGGCGGAAAAGCACTAATATGGTGACGGTGTCTCTCAGACACCGTCAGCCATATTAGGATGCCCAAAAAGAAATGCTTTTCCACGGCGGGATTTCCGCCGTGAAAAAGCATACGGAGCTTCACTGCGGGGGCCCGTTGCGGGCCCCCTGGGTGAAGGGGGGTTGGGGGGTGCACATGGGGGGTACCTATGGTACCCCCCTGCATTTGTATGCAGTAATCGGCAGACACCGCGCGGTGCCTGCCGCTTGCTGCATACAAATCCAATGTATGCATTTTTTAAATTGCGGCGGGTGCAGCTTGAAGCTGCACCCGCCGCAATGTTAAAGATTGAGGATGTGACCGCCACCCTGGCGGTCACATCCTAATCTGCACGGAGGGACTGCCGCAGCCCCTGCGGACGGTCCCTCCTACTCTATGGTGGCGGACGGACTCGGGTCCGTCCGCCATCATAATGACCCCCCTATTTTGGTGCTTGAAGTCATGAAGGGCAGACAGCAGCTTGCAGGTACATGTTTATTAGTTATAATAATATCCCCAGCGGAAATGCGTTCTGGGCACGGGTTCGAACAGTCTTTGGGGTCAGCTCGTGATTTCTTGAGCTGTAATGTCTATGAGAGCTCTGGTAACAGCTATAAACAACCTGTGTTGTTGCTGGGGCCTCATTCCTGCGTTTCTGCCAGTCTTCAGAGAGCCTTCGAGGAATGCGCTTCCTCGAGATAGGCACAAGTTTTATAGGGTCCTTTTGTTCCACCCAAAGAATTCCTTGTGTCCTCTTTAAAAGTGGAGTGGAGGGCGGGTGTTTTATGACCCTTCCGTATGTTTGCCTGGAAACCCTTTGCAGACGTGAGCTGCATCTGGCGCTATGTTACTTTTGTAGCATGTGTGCCTACAATTCTATCTATTGCCCTCACTCTATCTCTCGCCCTCACTCTATCTCTCGCCCTCACTCTATCTATCGCCCTCACTCTATCTATCGCCTCACTCTATCTCTCGCCCTCACTCTATCTCTCGCCCTCACTCTATCTATCGCCCTCACTCTATCTATCGCCCTCACTCTATCTATCGCCCTCACTCTATCTCTCGCCCTCACTCTATCTCTCGCCCTCACTCTATCTATCGCCTCACTCTATCTCTCGCCCTCACTCTATCTATCGCCTCACTCTATCTATCGCCTCACTCTATCTCTCGCCCTCACTCTATCTCTCGCCCTCACTATCTCTCGCCCTCACTCTATCTCTCGCCCTCACTCTATCTCTCGCCCTCACTCTATCTATCGCCTCACTCTATCTATCGCCTCACTCTATCTCTCGCCCTCACTCTATCTCTCGCCCTCACTCTATCTATCGCCCTCACTCTATCTATCGCCCTCACTCTATCTATCGCCCTCACTCTATCTCTCGCCCTCACTCTATCTCTCGCCCTCACTCTATCTCTCGCCCTCACTCTATCTCTCGCCCTCACTCTATCTCTCGCCCTCACTCTATCTATCGCCCTCACTCTATCTATCGCCCTCACTCTATCTATCGCCCTCACTCTATCTCTCGCCCTCACTCTATCTCTCGCCCTCACTCTATCTCTCGCCCTCACTCTATCTCTCGCCCTCACTCTATCTCTCGCCCTCACTCTATCTCTCGCCCTCACTCTATCTCTCGCCCTCACTCTATCTCTCGCCCTCACTCTATCTCTCGCCCTCACTCTATCTCTCGCCCTCACTCTATCTATCGCCCTCACTCTATCTATCGCCCTCCCTCTATCTATCGCCCTCCCTCTATCTATCGCCCTCCCTCTATCTATCGCCCTCACTCTATCTATCGCCCTCACTCTATCTATCGCCCTCACTCTATCTATCGCCCTCACTCTATCTATCGCCCTCACTCTATCGCCCTCACTCTATTTATCGCCCTCACTCTATTTATCGCCCTCACTCTATCTCTCGCCCTCACTCTATCTATCTCTCGCCCTCACTCTATCTATCTCTCGCCCTCACTCTATCTATCTCTCGCCCTCACTCTATCTATCTCTCGCCCTCACTCTATCTATCTCTCGCCCTCACTCTATCTATCTCTCGCCCTCACTCTATCTATCTCTCGCCCTCACTCTATCTATTTATCGCCCTCACTCTATCTATTTATCGCCCTCACTCTATCTATCGCCCTCACTCTATCTCTCGCCCTCACTCTATCTCTCGCCCTCACTCTATCTCTCGCCCTCACTCTATCTCTCGCCCTCACTCTATTGCCCTCACTCTATCGCCCTCACTCTATCTTATCGCCTCACTCTATCTCTTACCCTCACTCTATCTATCGCCCTCACTCTATCACCCTCACTCTATCTGTATATCTATCTATCTATCTCACTCTATCTATCGCCCTCACTCTATCTATCGCCCTCACTCTATTTATCGCCCTCACTCTATTTATCGCCCTCACTCTATTTATCGCCCTCACTCTATCTCTCGCCCTCACTCTATCTATCTCTCGCCCTCACTCTATCTATCTCTCGCCCTCACTCTATCTATCTCTCGCCCTCACTCTATCTATCTCTCGCCCTCACTCTATCTATTTATCGCCCTCACTCTATCTATTTATCGCCCTCACTCTATCTATTTATCGCCCTCACTCTATCTATTTATCGCCCTCACTCTATCGCCCTCACTCTATCGCCCTCACTCTATCGCCCTCACTCTATCTCTCGCCCTCACTCTATCTCTCGCCCTCACTCTATCTCTCGCCCTCACTCTATTGCCCTCACTCTATCGCCCTCACTCTATCTTATCGCCTCACTCTATCTCTTACCCTCACTCTATCTATCGCCCTCACTCTATCACCCTCACTCTATCTGTATATCTATCTATCTATCTCACTCTATCTATCGCCCTCACTCTATCTATCGCCATAACTCTATTGCCCTCACTCTATCAATTATCTATTTATCTATCGCCCTCATTTTATCTATCTATCGCCCTCTATCACCCTCACTCTATCTATCTCCCTCACTCTATCTATCGCCCTCACTCTATCTATCTATCGCCCTCACTCTATCTGTCTATCTATCTATCGCCCTCACTCTATCTATCGCCCTCCCTCTATCTATCTATCGCATCACTACAGCATCACTCCGCACCACCACAGCATCACTATGCGCTACCACAGCATCACTGAACACTACAGCATCACTCATCGCCACCACAACATCACTCAGCGCCACCACAGCATCAATCTGTGCAACCATTCAACAACAACTGGTTCAAATATGTTCTCTCAATGTTTCAAGCTTTATTACAAATGTCACAAAAAGATGTTCATATTTCACTTCTGTTCTTGGATTTTCGGCACAATAAAATACACTGAACATAATCTTCACAAAAGTTATTTACAAAAGTTTAAGCTATTGCCATTATATAAAGTACAATAACTTTTATTTCAGTATTAATAAAAAAAATTAAAAGCCATTGTTATTTGTAAAATCAATACATCTAAGTCACGTAAGTACAACACATATTGCATTACAAATGCTATAGGTATTACATTTGCGAAAGTTAAAACTATTGGCATTGTAAATGACAAAGCTATTAATTTCAAAACCAACACATAAATAAAAAATGTGTCATTTACAATACCAATAGCTCAAACTTTCCTAATGCGAGACCTATTGCATTGCAAATGCTTGTTTTTAAGGCTCTTTGGCCTCTGAATTTAATGTGTTGATTTCACAGCTAATATTGCAGCATCACCTTTGCTCGATTGTCCTCCGCCTCTAGTCCTGCCGGCAGTCGTCTGTTGTAGCCCTTCCTTTGTTTCTTTAGCCAGATGTCGTTCTCAGATGTCACTCTTAAGTGGAGAAACTGCCCAAGATGTTAAAGAGGCCTGCTGAGCAAAACCTAAAGAAGACACTTTAACTACTACAAATATTGCTGCTGTTTTGATGTATACATTGCCTGTTCAAAAGGATATATATATATATATATATATATATATATATATATATATATATGTGAGGAACCGGGGGATTTCTGCCAGGGTGTGGTTCCCTTTTGTAAATTCTGGTTGACCAGTTCCAGTTGGTTGTTATGTGATGCAGTTAGTTGGTTATTTTCTGCGTTACCACACCGCATTTTGCCATCTGGAATCTGGGCAGGAGTAATGGATAGCTGTCTAAGGAGGTTCCTACTGACCCTGCATGCATTGCCCAGAATGAAACAATAATTTGACCATAGGCAGGAGCCAGTATGAGATTCCAGTTTCCAAGGCACTACACTACATCTCACTATAAATGCCAGTGTCCCCTATATAGAGCGTGCACACACACTAAATGGTCTCTGGGCACTAAAGTAAAAGGCGCTATTATCAGCCAACACCCCCCTTTACTGGGCACTAAACTCACAAAGATTCCTTATAGCTCTCAGTTTGACACATAAATGGTCATTTACAGATGTTCTACAATTTTGTTGTATCTCCCATTTCTACAACTGCTGTGGAAGGTATTCTCACATTTTATTGTGCAAACACTGATAGACTGAGGGCGATTTCTTGAGAGTCTCATACAATGATTTGGGTTAGGAGGGGAGGCGTGGAATGTGCCAACACTTGTTTTTTGTTTTAAATTTTTTTTTTTATTGAAGTCTTTTGCAGCGTTTTAAATCAAATACACACAAATCAGAAAGTTACAAACAATACATTATCATTTTTTTGAGTATAGCATGATATATAGCGAATTACTCAAAATAACTCCCCCAAATCTGATCAAACTTTTTTAAACCCCCGGCTCGTTTTGCATACTGATATTCGCATTTCCTAAACCTTTTCATTTTCTCGAACCATTCCTGAAACATCGGAACTTTTGATGTATGCCAATTCTGTAATAATAAAGATCTAGCAACGGCCATTGCAATATAAATCAATTTTGCCAAATAGATTGAACATTTACATTCTGTATCGAAACCAAATAGTAATATTTTTACATTGCAAGGAATTGTTATCATATAATAAATTTTAAAGAAACCAAAGATTTCCTCCCAGAAAGACTTAATCTTGGGACAGTATGCCATAATATGATATGAGACCAATTAGCAGGATCACAATTACAGCATCTAAAACAATTAGCAGACGTATTGTCGTACATTTTGGCAATGATTGCAGGGGTTCTGTATAACAGCCATTTGCTAAAATATACCATTCTATGCCAATTGGCGCCGCGCAATGTAGCAAAATTAAACTGAGTAATAATTTTCCATAATTCAGTTGGTAATATTAGATTTTCCTGTGTATGCCATTTATGTATAGCTTTAGAAGTCAACTCTTCCTCGCGGCTCTGTATCAGACAATGTTTCCATTCCCCAGGTTTTTTTCTAACCTCCTTTACGAAAAGATCTACTACTAACGGAGAAGTATTACTGATGATAATACTGGGGTCTAATTGCGTCAAAGTTTTATAAATCAAACTATAGGACCCGATTAGCAAAAAATTGCCAGAAATCAGACGTGTCATATCATCGACAGTTAGCCAGGACCCATTCCCCAAAAAATCAGTTAACGTTTTAAACCCTACATGACCCCAGTTTTCAGTAACTATAGATTCAATCTTAATCCTCAAAAAGGCAAAAACACCAATTAATGAAGTTAATAAATTAAAAAGTGGGAAGGAATACCTCTTAAACATAGCATCTCGACGTATGAAGAACCACATTAGGGTCTTATATCGAACAAATTTAGGTCGTTTCGGCACAAGAAGAGGGGATGGAGTCTGAATTTCTAAACATATTAACTCCAAAAAAAAATGTATAAATAAACCCGTACCTGGGTTTGAATTTTTAAATCTGTCTAGGTACTGCGCGAAAAATGCATAATAATAGTCTTTTAAATTTGGTAATGAAAGACCTCCATACTCAGTTTCTTCATTTAAAGTCCGTAGGTCAATTCTGGGCGTCTTTTTTGCCCAAAGAAATGCGGAAAACATAGATTCCACTTTGGAAAAAAAAGAGCCAGGCAAGAAAACTGAAATAGTGGAGAATAAAAAATTGAAAAGGGGGAGTATTGACATTTTAATCAGAGCGATGCGTCCGAGAATAGATAAAGGTAACGGATCCCAACGAGCAAACATTAAACTAACTTTCCGAAGCAAAGGGACAAAATTAAGTAAATATAAGTCCTGAATTGTAGGAGAAAAAAAAATTCCCAAATATCTTTTAGGTTTTGAATTGATACAACCTTGCAGGTCTGGATGTAATATTGGATCTGCACCCCCACAGACCAAAATTTCTGTCTTTTTTTAAATTAATTTGCTAGCCTCCCAAGGCCTTGAATTCTTCAAAAATTTGAAGAGCCTGTGTCTGTGAAATAAGATCCAGTTTAATTAATAACATAATGTCGTCTGCGTAAAGTTTTATCTTGGCCATGGAAATAACCGGGGGAGCAATCTGTACACAATTCCGAATAGCTGCAGCAAGTGGTTCAATAAAGAAAGCAAAAAGAATATGAGATAAGGGGCAAATTAATGATATGTTGTGGGATCGCAAAGGTTTTTAAAATAAAAAAAAGTGTGTCCCATACTACTAAATCAAAAGGTTTTTCTGCATCTAATAATAATACTAAAGCCTGTAACCCCCGTGACTCAAAATAATCTAGTGCCTCAGTTAAAAAATGTGTGTTTGTAAATTATTGCCGTCCTATAATAAAACCGTTTTGATCGGGATGAATCAACTCCGCCTTAATGTTGTTAAAGCGAAGTGACAATAATTTGGTGATGATTTTATAGTCTGAATTTAATAGAGTATTTGGCCTATATGAGTTAGGGTCCTTAGGTTCTTTCCCCTTCTTCAGAAAACTAACAACTGTACCATCATGAAAAGATTTAGGGACTTGCCCACCATCAAGCATAGAATTTAGTAATAGCAAAACCAAATCGCCAAAGGAACTGAGAAAAATGTAAAAAAATTCAGAGGGAAAGCCGTCAGGGCCACAGGCCTTGCCCAAAGGAAGATCCTTTACCACTAGTTCCAATTCCTCCTTAGAAAATGGTCTCTGCATAATAAGTTGATCGTCTGAAGATAAACTGGGAAGTACATGCCTCCCCAGAAAATCTGACAAGTTTTGCTGGTTAACCCCTTCACTGCGGCGGCTATTCCGCCGCAGTGCTAAGGGGGCGGGGCGGCCGCATGCTGGTGACGGAACCGCTCCGTCACCAGCGTCGGTTGAGCTGTGCTCATGACGGAGCGGTGCCGTCATGGCCCGCCCCGCTCAATAGAACCCTCAGCGCAGGCGCGGAATTCGCGCCGCGCGTGAGCGTTCTATCGAGCGGGGCGGGCCATGACGGAACCGCTCCGTCATCAGCACAGCGCACCCGCAGCTGATGACGGAGCAGTTCCGTCATCAGCGTGCAAGGGGTTAATGAAATGTTGTGTGCTATAAATTTTATCATAATGGGAAAACATGATTGAATGTATTTCCTTCTGATCTGATGTGGTGATATGAGTAACAGGATCTTTTAAGGAATTGATCATATTCGAAGCTGCTTGTTCTCTCACTTGCCAGGCTAAGAATTTCCCAGTAAAATTACTTTCTTCGTAAACTTTCTGAGATTGTTTATGAAAAACCTCTTCGCTCTGTATGAAATAATGGGTGCTAAATTCACGTTTGGCCTCGTTATGTTGTTTTTGAATGTTACAAGTTGGATTACGGTGTCGTCGTATTGTAAGGTCTTAGATGTTTTGAAGAAGAGAATTTCTAATATTTTTCACGGCCGACCACTCGGCCGCATCTTTACTTGAAATGAAATGAAATGAAATGAAAAAGAAACTTCTAAAGCGCACTGCGGCCAAGCGGCTTCCTGGCGCTAAGGAACACATCAGTATCTGCCAGGGGGCCCGGTGGAATTAGCCAGGGAAAGCCTGAAAAAAGAAGAAAGTTTTGAGAGCTTTACGAAAGTGTGAGAAGATAGGAATGGAACGAATAGAGAGGGGGAGAGTGTTCCAGATCTGGGGGGGCCCGCACCGAGAAACGGGTGCCTCCGGTGCGGGATTTACGGAAGCGGGGGACGTGAAGAAGAGATAGAGAAGACGAACGAAGAGAACGGCTGGGGGCGTGAGAAGAGATTAAGGAGTTGATAAAGAGAGGAGCGGAGCGGGCATGCGCCCGAAAGGCCAAGCAGGCAAGTTTAAACTGGGACCTGAAATGAACGGGGAGCCAGTGAAGGGTTTTGAGGGCAGGAGTGATATGGGAGAACTTAGGAAGACGGAGAACAAGACGGGCCGCCTGGTTCTGGATGGCCTGGAGCCGGCGAGTTTCGTAGGCCGGAATGCCTACGTACAGGCCGTTTCCATAATCCAGGCGGGATGTAATGAGGGCGGTGATGATAACTTTAAGGGCATCAACAGAAAAAAACCGGGAGATTTTGCGAATGAGGCGGAGGGAAAGGAAGCAGGAGGAGACAACGGAACTGATATGCGCATGCATAGAAAGATCGTTACTGATCTTGATGCCCAGGGTCCGGACAGAGGGAACTGGGGAGGGGGGAGGACCAAAAGAGAGGGGCCAGTGAACAGAGGACCAGGGGTTAGAGGGGCCACCAGTGAGAACAAGCTCTGTCTTGTCGGGGTTGAGCTTCAAATGATTGAAGCTCATCCACTGGGAAATGAAGACAAGAGTGGAGCTGAGCTTAGGGAGAGAGTGGGTAGGGGAAGATAGATCAAAAACTTATAATTATACCCCGTATAAAGGCCTTTAGGGAGTCCCAAATAATATGCAAGGGGGCAGTCCCCATATTTCGAGCAATGTAATCCGCAATCTCTAATTTTAATACAGAAATCCAATTTATATCCTGTAAATATGTTTTATTAAACATCCATCTTTTTGGAATTTAAATATTGTCTCCCAAGTCAAAGTTAATCACCACCATAGCGTGAGAAACCATTGTGACAGAATTTCTGAGAAAATATTTTACGTTGTCTGGAGGCGAGAAAAAAATCTATACGGGAAGATGATTTAAACCTGCCCGACCAGCAGGTAAAATCAGTTTTCCGCGGGTTTCTCAGACGCCATGGATCACACAGTTAAAATGTTGATATATAGTTTAACATAGTCCTAAAAGTTTTAGGTTTGGACTGTCTCTTGGAGGATGTGGTAGAATCTAAAATAGGGTTCATAAGTATATTGAAATCGCCGCCTATGACGATATCCCCGCCTACCATTAACAGAGACTGAAACATTTCATCGTAAATCTGGGGGCGGTCTTCTACAGGAGCATAAAAACAGACAAAAGTAATTGGGTGTTGACGATTTTTGAATTTACATGAAACCCAGCACCAGCGACCCAAACCATCTTTTTCTGTCTGAATAATTTCAACCTCCAAGTTTTTATTTAAAAATCAATCAATCAATCAATCAATCAGGTCATTTGTAGAGCGCACTACTCACCCGTAGGGTCTCAAGGCGCTGGGGGGGGGGGGGGGTGCCGCTACTGCTCGAACAGCCAGGTCTTGAGCTTCCTCCTGAAGGAGAGGTGGTCTCGGGTCAGGCGCAGATTGGTCGGAAGTGAGTTCCAGGTCTTGGCGGCCAGGTAGGAGAAGGATCTTCCTCCTGTTGTCGCTCTTCGGATGCGGGGGACGGCAGCGAGGGCGTGGTTGGTTGATCTGAGGAGGCGCTTGGGAGTGTAGAAGTTGATCCGGTTGTTGAGGTAGGTCGGGCCTTGGTCGTGTAGGGCTTTGTGCGCGTGGGTGAGGAGACGGAAGGTGATTCTCTTGTTGACCGGGAGCCAGTGCAGATCTCTCAGGTGTCCGGAGATGTGGCTGCGTCGGGGGATGTCGAGGATGAGTCTCGCCGAGGCGTTCTGGATCCGCTGGAGTCTCTTCTGGAGTTTGGCAGTGGTTCCGGCGTAGAGGGCGTTGCCGTAGTCCAGTCGGCTGGTGACGAGGGCTTGGGTGACCGTCTTCCTCGTCTCGGTGGGGATCCACCGGAAGATCTTCCGTAGCATGCGCAGGATGTTGAAGCATGACGAGGAGACGGCGTTGACTTGTCTGGTCATGGAGAGGGAGGAGTCCAGGATGAAGCCCAGGTTGCGTGCGTGGTCCGTCGGTTTGGGTGCGGTGCCCAGGGCGGGGGGCCACCAGGAGTCGTCCCAGGCGGAGGGCGTGGAGCCCAGGATGAGGACCTCCGTCTTGTCTGAGTTCAGTTTCAGGCGGCTGGTCGTCATCCATTCGGCTACGTCTCTCATCCCTTCGTGCAGGTTGGCTCTGGCGGTGGCGGGGTCGTTGGTCAGGGAGAGGATCAGATGGGTGTCGTCAGCGTAGGAGATTATGTTGAGGTTGTGTTGGCGTGCGATGGTCGCGAGGGGGCTCATGTAGACGTTGAAGAGGGTGGGGCTCAGTGAGGATCCTTGAGGGACGCCGCAGATGACTTTGGTGGCCTCTGACTTGTACGGTGGTAGGCGGACTCTTTGTGTTCTTCCGTCGAGGAAGGAGGTGATCCATTCCAGTGCCTTCTCCTGGATTCCGATGTTGCTGAGGCGCTGTACTAGGGTGCGGTGGCAGACAGTGTCGAAAGCCGCGGAGAGGTCCAGGAGGATGAGGGCCGCTGTTTCTCCGTTGTCCATCAGAGTTCGAAGGTCGTCGGTGGCGGCGATGAGGGCGGTCTCGGTGCTGTGGTTCGCTCGGAAGCCGGACTGTGAGGGGTCGAGGGATCCATTCGTCTCGAGGAAGGCGGCCAGCTGTTTGTTGACGGTCTTCTCGATGACTTTGGCCGGGAACGGGAGAAGCGAGATGGGACGGTAGTTCTTGAGGTCGGTGGGGTCTGCTGTGGGTTTCTTGAGGAGAGCGCTGAGTTCGGCGTGCTTCCAGCTCTCGGGGAAGGTGGCGGAGTCGAAGGAGGTGTTGATGATGTCCCGCAGGTGGGGTGCGAGGACAGCGTCGGCTTTGTTGAAGACGTGGTGAGGGCAGGGGTCGGTCGGAGATCCGGAATGGATGGAGTTCATGGTGCGGATGGTGTCTTCGGTGCTGATCGGGGTCCAGGTGCGGAGGGTGGTGGTGGGTGGCGTCGTTGCGGTTGTGGCTTGCGTTGGTTGGTTGTTGAAGCTGTTGTGTATGTCCGTGATCTTGTTGTGGAAGTAGGACGCGAGGGAGTTGCAGAGTTCTTGCGACGGGGTGATGTCATTGTTTCCGGCGTTGGGGTTGGATAGCTCTTTCACGATGTTGAAGAGTTCCTTGCAGTTGTGTGCGTTGTTGTCCAGCCGGTCCTTGTATGCATTTTTCTTGGTGGCGCGGATCAGTTGGTGGTGTTTCCGGGTGGCGAGCTTGAGGGTGGTCATGTTGTCCGTCGTTGGTTCCCTTCTCCAGGCTTTCTCGAGGGCTCGACAGTTCTTCTTGGAGCTCTTGAGTTCGTCGGTGAACCATGGTGTTTTTCTGCTGCAGGATCTGCTGGGTGGGGTTCTCAGAGGGGCGAGTTCGTCCGCGCAGTCGTTGATCCATTTCGTGAGGTTGTCGGCGGCCTGGCTGGGGTTCGCTGAATTGGCGGGAGGGTGCTGGCTCAGGGAAGCGGTGAGCTGGTCGGCTGTGATCTTATTCCAGCTTCTTCGAGCAACCTGTTGCTGGTGGTGGTGGATCGTCGTTCTTCTGAAGGTGAAGTGGACGCAGCTGTGGTCCGTCCAGTGGAGTCCTGTTGCGTGGCTGAAGGTGATGTCTTTGCTGGATGAGAAGACGGCGTCGAGTGTGTGTCCGGCGAGGTGGGTGGGGGTGGTTACCAGTTGCTTGAGTCCGAGGTTGTCGAGGTTGTCGAGCAGGCTGATGGTGTTGCGGTCGTTGTTGTTCTCCAGGTGGAAGTTGAGGTCCCCCAGGAGGATGTAGTCGGCGGAGGGGAGAGCGTGCGGGCTGACGAAGTCGGCGATGTCCTCGCTGAATCGTGTGCGTGGACCCGGGGGTCGGTAGATCAGGGTGCCTCTGAGGGTGGTCTTCGGGTTGGTGTGGATCTGGAAGTGCAGGTGTTCAGCGGTGGTGAGGGTGTCATCGGTGTTGGTAGTGATGCGGATGGTGTCTCTGTGGATGATGGCGATGCCTCCTCCGGTCTGGTTGTCGCGGTCCCTCCGGGTGATCTTGTAGCCCTCTGGGATGGCGATGGCGATGTCTGGGGCTGAGGAGGCGTTCATCCAGGTCTCGGTGATGAAGGCAACGTCGGGGGCGGTGGTGTCGAGCAGGTTCCAGAGTTCTACGGCGTGTCTGTGGACGGAGCGGGTGTTGAGCAGGATACACTTGAGGTGGGTGCTGCTGGAGTTCGGCTTGGCGGGTGCAGGGAAGGTCCGGATGCAGGTGAACTTGCAGGCGTGGCAGCTGAAGGGTCCGTGGGTGTGCTTCGGGGCGGCTCGGTGACATCCTGGGATGTGGCCGGTGTTGAGTGCGATGAGGTCGGTGGCGCTGTAGGTTCGTCGGGTCGGCTTCCGTCGGTGGGGGCCAGGGGTCCTGGCACTGGGCGCGGTCCAGGCGCGGACGGGCGCAGACGGGCTTACCTTTGGCGCGCCTTCGGCGCACAATCGGCGCGCCCGCTGCGCGTCAACGCTGCGCGTTCGCACGGTCGCCATTTAAGGCCAAGTGCGCGGGTGGGCGGAGCAGCTGGGAGGCGGGAGCGGGGAGGGAAACAGAAGAGAAAAGGGGCGGGGCTAAAGGCGGTGGCGGGAAGCGGGAGCGGGGGGCGGCGAGGTGGGCAAACGACGAGAAACGGCAGATACAGCAAAACAAGCACAAATTTAAGTAAAAACGGGGGAAAATACAGTGATACACGATCTGGGGCACAGGAAGAAAAAAACAAGCACAAATTCAGGACAAAAACGGGGGAAAAAGACAGTGATACACGATCTGGGGCACAGGAAGAAAAACAAGCACAAATTCAGGACAAAAGCGGGGGAAAAGACAGTGATACACGATCTAGAAAAACAAGCACAAATTCAGGACAAAAACGGGGGAAACCAAAGGAGAGCGCTCAGGGCGGCAGCGAGGCCGGCGCTGAGGCAGAGGCAGGCACTGGGGGCACACGCAGCAGATGGTGGCCGTGCGGCGCGGGGGTGTCCCACTCCCCGCTGTGAACTAATGGCGCAGGAAAAACCCCGGAACGAAGCCCAAGTTTTAAACATCATGAAATCCTCCTTTTTAGAAGAAGCAATATGGGTCTCCTGCAGCATTACTACTGCAGGATTCTCAGTCCTAATCCAAGACTCCATGGCACGCATTTTTTTACCATTGTTCAGACCATTCACATTAAAAGAAATTAATTTCAACCCCCTATTAGCAGACATATGACATAGTTTAATACATGAAACCCTACAACAACCTTGCTCGCATAGTACCAATCTTCACGAATACAAGTATAGTCCCTAAAAAACACTATTTTGCAAAAAACAAACCTACTGCAAATAACTTCAATTTTTTCAATTTTCACCCAACCCACCCAGACCCCCCCCCCCCCAGCTTCACCTGTGGCCATGTTCCTACTGCCCTTACCCACGCTGGCCACTAAGTCGCAAATCCCTGTCCTGGAGGTGTCTTGATGTAACACCCCATTGCCTCCCATTCATCTCTCCCCCGACCCCGTGCCAACCCTCCTCAAGGTCAATTAACTTTTCTAACCAGGCGACATTTTGCTAAGCAAATCCTGTGCTTCCTCAACCTCAGTGAGTAAATAAAATTTGCCTTTAATCAACACCTTAAGTTTAGACTGTTGTGCGATTGAGGCCTGAGCTCCCTTTGCCTTAAACAGATGTAATATTTTTATGAACTCTTTTCTACGGCGGGCTGCAGCCGCAGACATGTCCGAAAATAACCGACATTTGGTAGTGGCATTTGCTGCAAATTGACCTTGTTTAATGGCCCTAGACAGAATTGTCTCTTTTATACGAATGTCAGCAAAATTTACCAAAATAGTACGAGGGAGAGCAGAATTAGGAAATGGCTGAGCGGGTACCCGATGGGCTCGGGTGATCGTCAAATCGCCTTTAAACTCTGGTATGACTTCATGTAACCAAAAAGACGTAACCCATTGGATCATATCAGACCCCTCGATTTTCTCAGGAACCCCGACTATTCTGAGGTTTGATCTGCGATTGAAATTTTCAAGTTCATCAAGCTTGGTTACCAAGGCCTTAGATGTTTTAACAGTAGTATTAACGTCTTTCTTAACCGTAGTCATTTCATCCTCTAGGCCTGAAAATCTAGCTTCAGCTTCCTGAAGACGAGGAGGAAAGGTAGATACAAGGTCCTCAATTTTGTCCAGGCGATTCTGAATGCCAACCAATTCAGCCCTTTGAAACTGTTTGACTTCTCGTATTTCATCTAGTATCAAGTTTAACATGTCTTTGACCGACAGCTGCAATGTACCAATAGTCTGAGTAGTCTCGGTATCCATAGATAGAATAGGACTTAGTACTCCCGCGCCTTCTATTACGCAGGATGCCGTGCATGAAGGAGCTGAATTGACCAGACTGTCTGGATTATGTTTTAAAGTTATGGCCGTCTCTCCCAATGATGGTGCTACCTTTAAGTTCGCCGCCGCCGAATAACCAGTCAGAGATATCTCAGTATTACTTGGCAGTAGCGCATCAGTCTGGAAAGATGTAATACCAGAAACGGCAGTTGTTGGAGCAGAGCCATGATCTAAATCTGAATTAAGCAGATCTGGATTAAGCAACATAACGTTATTAACAGCTGCCGAGTTAGCCTTGGCGTCGAATAGAGGAAACAGTCTCAATGATTTGTTAATAGCTGCAGTGGCCATAGTAGCCGAAGTCGTAGTTATGAACTGTGTAGGAGTTTGCATCATATTATGGCTCGGAGTGCCCGCCTGCATTGTTACGGATAGGATACTGCAATCCAGGGCCCCTCTAGGAGTCTCAGTAGTGCTAAAATTGGCAGAAGGCTCCTCCCGAGAGGTCACAGAGGAATCCTCCTCCTTACCTTCTTGAGTAGCCAATTTAGCAGCTGCAGCTTCTTCTTTAGCTTGGAGGCGACGGGCTCTTGCTCTGGCTCGTACCCCTGTAAGTTTGCCCATTTAAAACAGCACACTCCGAGTTCTGCTCCGGTTCTGCTTCGTTTTTATATCTGCTGGAAAAACAATGTGGAACACCACTGAAAGAGATGGGAGATGGGAAATGTAGTCTTCTTCCCCCCACAGCCGTTATGCAGAAGCTCTTCAACTCCTCGACTCCTCGAGTGTTAACTGTGTATTCAAAGTACTGGGCATTACATTCTTCAATCGCCAGCAATAGCCACAGAAGCAGTAATATCCGCTCCAGCACTCCAAACAAAGCAGATCCGCCAGCAGAGTGTGGCCGCGTCTGAGCCCTCCGCTGCGGAATCAGCCCCACCTCAGCGCGGGAAAGAAAAAGAAAAGAAGTCAGTACTCTCAGCTCTGCCGACGATGGAGCGTTTCTTCGAGACCGTCTCCCGCTCTCAACTTCCCACGCTTTCAGAGCCTCCAAGCCTCAGCGCCGCAGCAACTTCAACTTCAACAGCCGGTCGGGTTTGTAAGACTGTAAGACCAACAGCCGCTAGAAGAATCTCTTGAAACCGGCCGAGAGCATCAGGAACGCCATCCCGAAACCACCATTCCCTTCGCGTTCATGGTAGGAGGGGGCGTGGGATCAGGGGTGGGACACACAGGTGCTACGTGGAGGCGTGGAACTCCACCGTAGCCGCTCCCAAGCTACTAAACCTCAGGACTTGCCTTGTGCCAACACTTGTACTCAAGTGTTTTTTTCTTCCCTTTGCATTCTAGTTCATGTAGATGTGTGCCTCCTATGATGATATAATACACGTTCAGAACACAATAAGGAAACAAGCATGGTGAGCTACAAGCACACAACATGAGAAAACTCTAATCTTTTCGCGCTATTGAGTTGAACTCTGTTTAAAAATAACATCAACATTTAGTATAGTGCCATTTCTATCCGTGTCTCAAAGAGGGAGGGGTGCTCAGAAAGGAAAGTATGCCCCAAATTAATAGAATCTGCAACATAAAAATGGGAATGTGCAGCAACTATTCCATCACCCAATGATAGCGCTCCGCTTTTTTGTAGCATTTGAAACAGCCTCACAAAAACCAGCATGTCCGTAAACAATAAATTCCACCGTGCCTATGTGCAAAGGCTAAAGGATACTGGGGCTGCTACAACAGTACCTCCTCACTTTTAAAAAGCTCTCCCTTTAAATTGTATTGTAATACTTTATTCGATAAATGTATCATAAAAGTACAGACATACAAAAATACATAAGACAATTTATCAAGTATTACAATTTCATTACAAAAATACATAAGACAATGTATCAAGTTGTGACGGGGCATGTAGTACGAACAGCGAACATTGTGCTTGGTGGGAGTCTACTCCCCTGTTACCTGCTGCTTTTCACTTTCAACAGCGGCCGGACCCCAGTTGGATCGACGAGCAGGTATCCCATTGGCCCAACCGGGACGAGGACGGCGATCCCTTTAAGAGTACATCGTGGGAGGTCGATGCCCCGCCCCTCGACAACCCGGAAGGAAGGTCAAAAGAGAGCCCAGCCAAGGAGTGGACGGACTACGACCCGGAAGAGGACGAAGCAGGAGAACCGAAGCAGCAGACCGCCAGCCGAAAGCGAGACGGAGACCAAAGAGGAAACGAAGAGAAGACCGGACCAGAGACGCAGCCTGGAGGCCAACGGTCCCACGACTCGCCCTGCCACGCACCCACGGGAGGGGCGTGGCTTCAACAGGTACGGGGCCGCGTAGCGGGTTGGGTAGCTCAAAGGGTCCAACCTACGGACTGAGAGTAAGAGTGAGCAACAGTGACCGTATACTTCCCTGCACGCCTACCCTCCCTCACGAGCACTGTCTGGCACGGAGTGTATTAAGTTCTCACCCTCACTGGTGTCCCTCACCCCCCGGCCCCATCCTGAGAGTACAAGCGACGGACTGACAAGTTCTCTCTTTTCTCTTGATTACATGTCCTGGAGAGAGAGAAGAAGAGACAAAGACCGTCACCGTGGTCCCGAGAAGCATCCTGGAGAACGCGAAGAAACCCCCCTTTGACTCTGCCGCATTTGCTCGTGAACGACTAACGAGTCGACAGAGACGTAGCTACATTAAAATAAAACCATCTTTACGTTCCCTTATCAAAGACTCAGTATCCTCTTTGTCCTCATCCCCCTGGGAGCAAGTAGAGGCCCCGGAGCCGAGCATAGCCGATGCCCCCCTGGGACACGTGGTGTCAGAAGTGGGATCAGCAACATCCCCCATCTGTAGTGACAAGATGGACACCCTCATTGAGCACATAATAAAAGGACAACAGAAACTCGAGTGGGCAGTAGAAAGGCAGCTGGCAGCCGCCCAAGCGGACAGGGACCTCTTTAAATCCTCACTGACAGCCCAACTGGAAGGCATGAAGAACGTGACACCGTCCCTCCCCCTGCCGACGGGAGAAGCGCGAGTGCATTCTCCCCACCCTTCAGGCATCGCCTTACAGAAATATACCCCGGGGGAGGACCCAGATGCGTTCCTACTCAATTTTGAAAGAGCCGCCAGAGCCTTGGGATGGCCAGAGGACAAATGGACTTTCTTTCTCGCCCCACTTCTGTCCGCAGAGGCCCAGTCGGCCTATCAG
The DNA here is from genome assembly GCF_964261635.1 of Lissotriton helveticus. NCBI lineage: Eukaryota > Metazoa > Chordata > Amphibia > Caudata > Salamandridae > Lissotriton > Lissotriton helveticus. Next base: position 638,024,728 of record NC_136070.1, on the reverse strand, counting down.
GCCGCGAATGCACTGGGAAACACCCAGTACGCCATGGTCAAGGAGGTGATCTTGGACCATCTAGGCCTAGACCCGGAAGCCTATAGAGTGAGGTTTCGAAAGGAAAGGGGCCTGCCCGGCGAAAACCCAAAGACCCTCTTCTTTCGGCTGCGTATGGCCGCCAACAAGTGGCTGAAGCCTGAAACCTGCTCCAAGGAGGAAATCCTCAACAAAATATACTTAGAACAATTTATGGAGGCCCTACCATATGCCACCCAACGATGGCTACGCCAACATGTAGGTCTAGAGGTGGAACACGCTATCGAAATGGCCGCCCAGTACGCCAGGGCCCAACCTAGACTTAGTGCTATGGACTCTGAGAAACCCGGCAAAGCCCTCACCCCTCTGAAGCATGACCGAAAACCAAGACCGCCTTTTGACCCGACGAAAACGAGAATCCCCGGGATGATGTCCCCCATGTCAAAAGAGCCCCAATGTTCTGAGTGTGGCGAGTGGGGCCACATAGCCCGGATGTGCCCACGGAAGCGGCCCTCTGAAGAGCCGATGGAGGTCGGATACCTCCCAAAGACAGTGATGTACTCCGCCGAACTAGGCACGGCCTTTCACGTGAGTATGAGGATGAATGGTTGCAGGGTAAGAGCTCTCCTTGACTCGGGGTGTAAACAGTCTGTAGTGCAAGTACGCTTCGTCCTACCAGAACAGTACATACAGGAGGCACAGGTCTTTATCAGATGTGTTCACGGGGATGTGAAACCCTACCCCGTGGCTTCCATCTCTGTAGAGATACCGAATAGGGATACACGTACTGTGCGGGTGGGCGTTGTTGATTCCTTGCCAGAAGACATGATCCTGGGTACGGACAACCCCGAATTCCTTTCACTCTTTAGGCAAACCCTTACCCCGAGACCTTCTGAAAAAGAGCCCTCCTCTCCAGCTTTTCTAAGCCCCGAACCCTGGGTAATCGATAGGAATTTTCGGTTTGCGCAGACCGAAGACAGAACCCTTTACAACGCCTGGGATAGTGCCCAACAAAGCCAAGGGGACCCCTCCCCGTCCTATCCTAGGTTCTTGATCAGAAATGACATGATATACCGACAGGCCACGGAGACTAGCCCTTGTCAGTTGTTGGTACCCTCCTCCTTCAGGGAACAAGTGTTGTTTTTCGCCCATTCCCACCTCACGGCAGGTCATTCAGGAAAAGAAAAGACAACCGAGAGCATCCCAAGACATTTCTTTTGGCCAGGGATATACCGGGACGTGCAGGAGTATTGCGCCAAGTGTGAGGTGTGTCAACGGAAGAACCTCCAACGACCCAGTGCAGCACCGCTACAACCCATGCCGATCATCGGAGTGCCCTTCGAACGTGTCGGTATGGATCTCATAGGACCCATACCCCGGTCCAAAAAGGGTAATATATACGGCCTAGTAATCGTGGATTACGCCACCAGGTTTGTGGAGGCCTTCCCCTTGAGGACCACCAATACGGCAGCGATAGCGGAGAAGTTTGTGGAGCTATTTTCACAGGTCGGGTTTCCCAGGGAAGTCCTGACGGATCAGGGTACCCCCTTCACGTCTAAGCTGATGAGAGAAGTGTGTAAATCCCTCGACATAAAACACCTAAAAACCTCAGTATACCATCCCCAAACTGATGGTCTGGTCGAGCGGTACAACCAATCACTGAAGGCGACCCTGAAAAAAATTCTATCATCAGAAGGAACGGATTGGGACCGCTTACTGCCCTTGGCACTCTATGTTCTAAGAGCTCAAAAACAAAGTAGCCTGGGGTGTTCCTCGTTCGAACTATTATATGGGCGACTCCCTAGGTCCCTCCTTGAGATGACCAAAGACATGTGGGAAACCGAAGAGCAACAGGAACAGTCATCCATGTTAGAATACACCACCCAACTACGGTCCCGACTAGGCAAACTCAGGACTCTGGCACACACCAGTCTGGAACAACACCAAAACAAGCAAAAAAGGAACTATGACAAAGGGAAAAGGCTAAGAAGCCTTGCCATAGGGAAATGGGCTCTGGTGCTGCTCCCGTCTTCGAGCAGCAAAGCAAGACACGAATGGCAGGGGCCCTTTCAGGTCATTGAGACTATTGGACAGACCACTTACAGACTTCGGCTGTCCCCTAGCAAAACACAGACTTATCATATCAACCTGTTGAAGGAGTGGCTGGGTCCCACACCACAGGACACCCATTGGGTTGAAGAAGCCTCCCCTTCGACCCCCTCCTCATTAGACCAATTGGTGGTGAACCCGGAGCTGAGGACCTCCATGAGGGCCGGTCTACAGGAGACGCTAAGGTCTTTTACGGATGTCTTCTCGGACCTTCCTGGGAGGACCAACTTGATTGAACATCGCATCAACACCGCACCGGAAAAGATCGTGAAGATACGACTGTACCGCATCCCCGCAGCCCGAAGAGAGGTCATAAAGAAAGAAGTACGAGAGATGCTACGATTGGGCGTGATACGACCTTCCACCAGCCAGTGGTCCTCCCCAATAGTCCTGATACCCAAACCCGACGGTTCCAAGCGATTTTGCATGGATTTTCGAGCCCTGAATGCCATCTCTGATTTCGACACATATCCGATCCCAAGAGTGGACTATTTAATCGAAAAAATCGGGGATGCCCACTTCATTACCACCATTGACCTCACGAAGGGGTATTGGCAGGTGCCTCTTCGCGAGGAGGACCGCAAGAAGACCGCCTTCATCGCCGACAATGGCCTGTATGAATTTACCGTTCTCCCCTTTGGGCTACATGGCGCCCCGGCGACCTTTCAGCGCCTCATGAACGCAGTATTGCAGCCCTATACCGCTTTCAGCTCAGCCTACTTAGATGACATAGTCGTCTATAGCAAGGATTGGCCAGAACATCTCCAACACCTGAGAACCATCCTAACAGCACTTAGGCAGGCAGGACTGCACATCAACGCCAAGAAATCCCGAGTTGCCTACACCAGCGTCAAATATCTGGGATACGTCTTGGGGGAAGGGTCTATTTCCCCGCAAAAAGAGAAAGTGAAGGCAATAGCGAACGTCCCTTTTCCCTCGAACAAAAGAGAACTGAGAGCTTTCCTCGGCCTCATAGGCTATTACCGACGATTCATCGACCGGTTCGCAGAGAAAGCGGCCCCCTTGACCGACCTCCTGGGCAAAGAGAAAAGGAACCGAGAGATAACAAACCCTTCCCCAGAAGCCCTCTCGGCCTTCCAACACCTAAAGACTTGTATGACTTCGGCACCCGTCCTCATGTCCCCGGATTTTGAGAAACCCTTTATCCTCGCCACTGACGCCTCTGGGGTGGGCATCGGGGCTGTTTTGTCACAGACCGGGGTTGACGGGCAGGAACACCCTGTGCTATACATTAGCAGAAAGCTATTTCCACGAGAGTGTAGATATTCCACCATCGAGAGGGAGGGATTAGCAATAAAGTGGGCCATAGAAAAATTGAGTTATTACTTGGAAGGGAAACCATTCATCCTCCATACAGATCACGCCCCATTGAAATGGATGCATCAGAACAGCAGTAAAAATGCTAGGGTCTTGAGGTGGATCCTTTCCCTACAACCTTTCTCCTTTACGGTACATCATCGCAGAGGTACAGAGAACGGTAACGCTGATTACTTGTCCCGAACTCCTCCTCTCCCCGAGCGGGAGAAGCCAGGGGGGGAGGTCTGTGACGGGGCATGTAGTACGAGCAGCGAACATTGTGCTTGGTGGGAGTCTACTCCCCTGTTACCTGCTGCTTTTCACTTTCAACAGCGGCCGGACCCCAGTTGGATCGACGAGCAGGTATCCCATTGGCCCAGCCGGGACGAGGACGGCGATCCCTTTAAGAGTACATCGTGGGAGGTCGATGCCCCGCCCCTCGACAACCCGGAAGGAAGGTCAAAAGAGAGCCCAGCCAAGGAGTGGACGGACTACGACCCGGAAGAGGACGAAGCAGGAGAACCGAAGCAGCAGACCGCCAGCCGAAAGCGAGACGGAGACCAAAGAGGAAACGAAGAGAAGACCGGACCAGAGACGCAGCCTGGAGGCCAACGGTCCCACGACTCGCCCTGCCACACACCCACGGGAGGGGCGTGACTTCAACAGGTACGGGGCCGCGTAGCGGGTTGGGTAGCTCAAAGGGTCCAACCTACGGACTGAGAGTAAGAGTGAGCAACAGTGACCGTATACTTCCCTGCACGCCTACCCTCCCTCACGAGCACTGTCTGGCACGGAGTGTATTAAGTTCTCACCCTCACTGGTGTCCCTCACCCCCCGGCCCCATCCTGAGAGTACAAGCGACGGACTGACAAGATCCCTCTTTTCTCTTGATTACATGTCCTGGAGAGAGAGAAGAAGAGACAAAGACCGTCACCGGGGTCCCGAGAAGCATCCTGGAGAACGCGAAGAAACCCCCCTTTGACTCTGCCGCATTTGCTCGTGAACGACTAACGAGTCGACAGAGACGTAGCTACATTAAAATAAAACCATCTTTACGTTCCCTTATCAAAGACTCAGTATCCTCTTTGTCCTCATCCCCCTGGGAGCAAGTAGAGGCCCCGGAGCCGAGCATAGCCGACGCCCCCCTGGGACACAAGTATTACAATTTCATTAAAAAAAGTCATCACTACAGACAATTTAAGAGATCGAGGGGGGACTACACAAATTAAAAGTTCATTCTTAAAGTGGATCTGAACAGGCATTGGATAGCAGCTTTGACCGGATGAACCAAGCGCTAGCCAAATACTTAGCGACCCCACAAACAATGTACATAGAGGTAGTATTGGTTAAAATAATGCACAGAGCTGATCTGTGGTCCCTAACTCCTAACTCCCTACACACTAGTTTCAACCATTTTGCTCTAACCTGCTTGTAGGCGTTACATGCAAACAGAAAGTGGCCTAGAGATTCTTCCAGACATGGACAACCTGGGCAATTTAAGTCATGCTCCCTCCTGACCTTCCACCCTTCCGTAATTTTTTTGAGGGGGAGGGTACCGTATCTTAATTTCAGGAACAAAGTTCTATCTCGGGGAGTCTGGATGAAGTCCAGGAATGGCTCTAACTTTCTGAAAGGCTTATGTTCAAGAAAGTTGTTCGTCAAAGGTCCCTAGCTTGAGTTATTGAGGTCCTTGGCCTCTACCCAATCCCAATATAATCTTTTAACAATTTGTTTAGATGGGGGGGATTGTGAGGCCCAAAATTCAGCCAAACCTATAGACTCCACCAGCTTCTTTAGATTATTAAGCCACTTTATTTTGTTGGATACGTTCAAACTAATTAGCTCGTCCAACACTAGAGCATATTTTGCTAATTCAGGGGTCCTTCTGAGACGCACCCAGAATAGCAAAGGGCGGAGTTGAACTATTTCAGAAATCGATCTTTTACCCATGTCAAAGAATAATGGTTTCAAAGGGGTCTAGGGAGGAAGAGAAACTATGTCTCTCATGAACTTATTCTCTGCAACTACCAATGCCTTAGTATTCTCAGAACCCTACAATTCAGAGCCATAAACTGCAGAGGCTAAAGCTTTCCCCTCATAAACTGCCAGGGCAGGGGCTATTGGTCTACTGATAGAGAGGCGCTGATTCTTTAGTATAGCTCCAGAGACCCTTTTAAGATTTAGGACCATTTTAGATAGGTGAGAGTCCCATCTCATGTTATTACAGAGCCTGACCCCAAGGTAGTCGAATTTGTCCACTACCTCTAGAGGGGTCCCATTCAAAGAGAGATAAGCCTTCCTAAGGTTTCTTTTGGCAGATAATACCATCAGCTTCGTTTTCATGGTGTTAACCGTTAACCCACGGTCTTTACAAAAAACACTGAAGCGGTCGAGCAGTTTTTGCAGACCCCTAGGGGTCTTGGACATCAGGAGGGTATCATCCGCAAAGAGGAGTGTGGGGATTTTCTCCCCGGCAAGGACAGGGGCATCCGCAGGGTCCTCCCTCAAATGGTCCACCACCCCATTTATAAAGAGGGAGAACAATGTCGGAGCCATCACACATCCCTGCCGCACCCCTCTATTGACTGGTACCCTCCCTGTTAATTGGCCCCGACTCCCCCACCGAATCCTTGCATAATTATCTTCGTGGAGTTTGATGATAAACTGCAACAAATGACTAGGGAAACCCATATCCAGTAGGACCTCCCAGAATTTGGCACGTGGAATAACATCGAATGCTGTTTTCAAGTCTATGAAAGCCAGGTACAAGCTACCCTTGGTGATAGACACTGACTTCCAATAGACTGCACAGAACCGAAATACCTGATCCATCGCACCGACATTACACCTAAACCCAGCCTGTAAGTGGGTCAAAATGTCATCATCTATTAGCCATGTCTCCATTCAGTTTATGATGACCCTGCCAACTACCTTTTGGATGGTATCAATTAAACGTATTGGTCTGTAGTTGGCAGGGTCTCTCTATCACCTTTGTTGTATATAGTGATAACCTCCGCACCCTTCCAGGATTCAGGGACAGGGTGGCCGTGCTGGATTAAATTCATTAAACAGGCTATAAGGTCTGCCCATAATTTGGGGTCGTGCAGTAGCAAGTCCCCCGGCAGGCCATGTGGGCCGGCCGCCTTCCCTGGTAATATTTTTGAAATAGCATCCTGGACTTCTCGCGGGGAAAATGTCTCTTCCTTGCTACCTATCTCCATGCTGGGCTCACTCTGGATTTCCATAGCTGGAGATGTTAATTGACCTTCAACACTATCCTCGCAGTACAATCTTGAAAAATGGGAATACCATTGATGTTCGTTTATATGATTTAAAATCTGCTCTGCCCCCCTTCTATCAAGAGCATTAATCAGTTTCCAAAAAATAATAGAATTTTTCCCACAGGCTGCGGCCTTAAGCTGCTGCCAATGCTCCTCCTCCCAATCCTTCTTAGCTGATGTTATACTTCTGTGATACTCCTTTCTGGCTAGTCTCACTGCTATGGGATCCTTACTTTTTATAGCTAGCGTGATAGTCTTCCTCTTTTTTCTACAATTTGCCGTGTACCAGGGGTTACCCTTAAGGGGTTTTTGATTTAACGTGGATATCCCCTGTGACCTCTTGGAAAAAAACTCTCCTATTTTATCTGTTAAGTTCTTATACAAGACTGGCAAGTTTGATCCGGGAGAGTGGGGTGCTGCTAGAGCGACGGCTGCAAGGCTACAAGTTTCAGCTAAAACTAGCTCTTTAATACTATTAAGTTTCCCCTCTTCGCACCTAACCACATTCCACTTTAACTTCCGGTTACAATTGGAGGGAAAGACCTCTTGAGTAATCATCTCTGGACTTCCACTTTTACCGATCCCATTTACCCAGTGGATTTCCATGCATAATGGATTGTGATCACTATCTGTTGATTGCCTAACCTCCATGTCTACTAGGCTTGCCCATGATTGAGTGTCCAAAAGGATATAATCAATTCGAGATGGGCAGCCTAACCTATTGTAAGTCATTGCCCCATCACGATCTGAAACAGTCTGCCCATTAAGAGCCCGAAGATTGTGTTCTAGGGTCAGAGCATTCAACTGGATTGCTCTGGCTGTCCATTTCTTAATGGGAGCAAGGACTAGGGGAGGTATAGTCTGCCTCCAATCCTCTGAATTAAAACCTAGTACCTCTTCATCATCCAGGGGTTCAAAAGTGCAATTAAACCCCCCCCCCCACTAGTATTTTAGATCTAGGTGGAAGATCTGATAACCTCATATCTAGCAACTCTATTGTGGGCGAGATTAAACCACCCTGTAAGCCTCTTGCATAATCACAAAAGAGTTAAAAAATGATACCCCCAGACAGGCTCTTTAGGGAGATTGCAAGATGTCATTGGAGTCAACTTTATGGGTGGTAACAACACAATTCAAATTCACCTTTACCCAAATATGCAGGCCACCAGAAGGGTGACCTTTCCCCACCGTGATTGCAGGAATAAAATAAGTTGAATACCCATTTTTATATTGCGGGGTCAGGCACCAGGTTTCTTGGAACATGCATATATGGAAAGTGTTAATAAAATCATTCCAATCGGGGTTAACAAGATTTTTTTTAATCCTGCTATGTTCATTCCAATCGGGGTTAACAAGATTTTTTTTTAATCCTGCTATGTTCCAAGACAGAATATTAATGGAGATAGGAGCTACAGGTAGTTCCTTGATTATGACTGTAGTACTGGGTTCCTTTTCTCCTAAACCAAGACTAGTAGTTCCCAAACTGGCTAAACCATCCCTGCCGATTTTAGTTCCTTTCCCAGGGGCAACTGGCACTTCCCTCTTTCCGATTTGTCCAGAAGACTGGGTTGGAAGTCCGTCAACTCCTTCCAATCCACTGTAACGATTGTAACAGGAGATTAGGGGATAATTGAGCTGTGGACCAAGCCATTCCCCATTAAACTGATTACCACCTGGGGTAGGCCTCCCTGCTCTTCTTCGTACTATGTTCCAACCCCCGTCATCGCCCCCACCCCAGTTGATGGTATTCTGATCGCTCAAAGGCTCAGACCTCAACCCCCCCCCCCTCCCATAATTGGGAACCCTCAACCAGCTCCACCTATTGTCATGATGTTCCGTAGACATATAGAAATATGACAGGGGTTTAACCATAATCGTGGAACTGTTGTTACATGGGGGCCCAGAGCAAATATGCTCCACCAATCGCGGGTCCTCAAATGTTACCACAACACAGTCTCCCTGAAGGCTTTTCTTATTCTCTCCTACCCATGGAGCTCTCTCCACCATAAGCATTTTATTGTTAATATTAGGAGGAGGAGGAATATTTCTGTCTAACCAGTGACATACTTTGTTTTTTAGTGCCCAGAAGGGTTCGGAAGTGGCGGGGGCAAGCTCAGGGACACCAGTTAAAACTATCACATAGGGACAGGCGTCGACGTATCTTCGATTTCTCGGGATGGGATAAAGAGGGTTTAGGGGCTGAGGTAATGGGGCCAGCTACATTCTGGGGTTTAATGGGTGCGTTAGTGGCTGGCTGATTGGTACAAACCTTATTACCCTTAGGAGTGGGAGTTTTAGGAGGGCGGGTCTTGGGGGTAGGGTTTTCCCCTACAGATTGATTCTTAGTCATGGGCGGGAGACTACCAGCGGGAGCCGGTACATTGGAAACCCTTTGGACCTGGTTATTTTTCCGGGATTTTAATTCCTGGAGAAGAGCCTGGAGCTGATGTTCTATGCCCTGCAGTCTGGTCTCCAGGGGCAAAAGTAAAGACTTGATAAGGTCGGATAGGGAGCTTATGAGTGGAGGATTCTTATCCTCTAAATCCTCTGAGGATTCATCAAGGCTACTATCGTCAAGAATGCTGACCAAACTGCTATTCGAGACTGTATCATCTGGGATACCCATTGGTAAAGGGTGGGATACATACTGTGCCTTTTCTCTCCCTGTGTTGTGACCCGAATGATCCTTCCCCTCCTCAGTACTACCACTGGTGCCAGCCACATCACCGGTGCATCCCAACATATCTTGATTGGCTAGTTTGTCACCATTGACCTTGGGGGTCGTTCGTTTGGATTTAGGAATTGCACCTTCCAATATACCCCTTTGGGTATAGGTGTTCTCATGGTGAACAACAGCTGGTATGGATATTAAATTATTAACCAAAGAGGTCGATGTTAAGGAGGTCAAAGGAGGTGGGTCCAAAAGAGTTAAATGGGTACTGGTAGTGGTGTGAGTCATGGCATCGACCTGCATAGGGTAGAATGACGACCTTTTAGCTTGCGCGAGGTCCTGAGAGACCCTTCTTTCCATAAGTACTATTCCCTGGTCAATTAGGGAATTAGTTTGAAGGATAAAATTGTCCAGTGTACCTGTCAATTTTTTCCTTTTTGCACCTGCCGCAGCCTGGCTGCGGGTCTCACGGGTGGACATAGCCTTTAGCAAAAATAGCGGCTGGCAATAAAATACAAAATCAGGTTACTAACAAAATAAAAAACAGATAAACAAGGTACTCGACGTTACTAGGACCCACAATAAATGCCAACTAACACAAAAGTAGAGAGAATATAAAATAAAGGGGTACCAGCACAAAGATCAATAGTGAGGCACGACAATAGAGAAATACTTGCTATACAGCAGTCTTTGTATGGAAGGTCAATCAGGGGTCCTGGCCCAGTCCAGTCCCTACAGGCCTCGGAGGGCCACAGAGGACCCACCCTTTGCCCAGGCTTAGCCCGGCTTGCCCGCGCGCGTCCCGCGTACGCGAGGTTGCAGACTGTTATGTGGAAAAAGAAGGTGGGGGCGGGAAGAGGACCAGCTGCGGCAGATTAGGCAACGAGCTGCCCGCTGGTCCTCGCAGTCCCGCTGGGGTCCAAAGCACGTCAATCTGCAGTCCGTCTGCCAAAGTCTCCTACTCGAGCGGCCCCCGCCAAGCGGGGGCCGCGAGCAGTGGGCACAAATCCAGGGGGTGAGGAACAAGTGAGCACGCCACTCCCGTGGCTTCTGTTACACTGAAATCCCTTTAAATTAAAGAAAGCAGAGTAAAGGTATTAGGTTTTGTATTCAGAGCTCCGTATTGTACTTTTTCTGTTTCTTAGCACTATAAATACAGGCCATTACTCTTACCCAGCTTCAGTTTAGAATACATTTCAATGTGCCTCTGCTACGAGGTTAAAGGATACTACTCCATATTCAAGTAGTTGCACACAGAACACAGCATCAAAATTAAGTTGTTGGCACTAAAAAGATGTGCAAGCAGTGTAGCTTATTTACTGTGACATAACTCATATGTGATAATATTCTTTCTAGAAAGGCCCCACTTTATCCATCTCAATTTCTACTCCTCTACGAGGCCCTTGATTTGAGCTTGCAATAAAGCACAAAACATCCCCCTTCATGGTGGCTAAGTTGGTTAAGGTGGTTTAGGTGGCCTGCAAAAACAAAAATAGACTTCCAAGACATCCTAAAATAAAGAATAAATGTGCATACACAAAACACCTGCTCATATGGCACACTACAAAACCTTGAAACGTAAGCTCCTCTCTGTATCCCTGCTACAGTTACCCAGATATCTGCTTGTTGATTCAACTGTGCGTTCTCAATGGAGAATTTGTTTTAAAAGGGTTGCTTCTTGCTGTTTGTAGACCCGAATAATTTTGCTTAAAATGATCCAGTTTGGATTAAATTTCCATCTCAAGTATTTCATAATCGATCCAAATCAATACCTCTAGTAGCCAGGTTGTAAGTATTCGGTAGTTGTTGTTCTTTAGTGGCAACATTTGCATTTGAATAATTTTCACCAAGTCATTTAACCTGGTGTCTAATGACTTCTACTGGTCAATCGTGGGCAAACGGGTGCATCTCATTATGCCCAAATTCCTTTTCATGCAACCATAGGCTGCTCTTAAAGACCGGTTAAGCTCTTATACTAAGGGCTTTATAAAAACTTTGTGTACATTTACATCACAAAGCAGATGTGTAAAAGCTCTATGTAACTAAATATATCTTTATTTAATGTTTCCTGCTTCTGTCCACACACAGTGTTTCATGTTTAGGCAGGTCATGACAGATAAGTGGCACAGGTCCTCTGATTGGCCTTTAGCTGGTGGTTCCAGTAGTATGTGTTCTGCCGTGTACTCAGTGACTTGCTAGTGCCAGCTGGTTCCTGACGTCTGCACCCTACTCATAGGTGAGCCCTGTACTCTGTGTCCCGCTCGCAGTGGCTGGTATTGGTAGGCATGTTATCACTTCACTAGCGATTAAGAGAAACTGTAATTATCATGCAGTTCAGCCCTCCTATGCAAAGCTATGCATAAACTGTAAAAATGCCATTTGTATTTGTGTGTATGGGTAATTACACAAATAACAATTTAAATGCCACTTACAAATTAATTTCTCTTCTTCTTACACTCTCTTTCTTATTGCTCATCCACCTTCGTCTGCTCTTCTTTCCCTCCCCCAATGTTTCTCTCTTGCTCTCACCATCTTTCTCTTTCCTTACTCGTCCTGTCTTTATTTTCCTCTGGTCCCTCTCTCTAATTCCTATCCCACTTTCGCTTCCTCTTTTCATCTTCTCTCTTCCTACCAATCTGTCCTTAGTCTTCCTTCTCTCTCCTCTTCCTCAATATTTCTCTCTCCTACTTGTTATGTTTCCCTCCATCTTATCCACTCTTGTGCACACTCTTCTTTTTCATCTTTCTCCCATCTTCTCTCCCATCTTCTTCCTTTCGCTTCCTCTATCTCAAGCAGATACACACAAACAATGTCTTACTCTTTCTCTTTATTACTTTTTTCTCTGTCACCCCTTCTCCTTCCTGTAGGTATTATTCTTTCTATTCTATTGCTGTCCTCTCATACTAATCCAGTCTGTCTTTCTCACATATTTATTTCATTCCCCTACACACACTCTCTTACCTCAGTTTTTCATTCTCTATCTCTGGGCTCATTGCTTCTAAATATATTTGACTGATTTCAGACTCTGTCCACCCAGTTTCTAATGGCCCCATTGCGATAAATGTAGTCTGCCCTCGGATTCTGGCATCTGATTATTCTCCACTAGTGTCCATCTGCTGCTCGTGTTGTAATTCATGTACTATTTCCCAGCCTCCATCCTACAATTGTTTATGTCCCACCCCATAATAAAAAAAAACTATAACAAACAATCATTAGAACAGCCAGGAAGAAGTTGCCACCTTTGCAAAGATAAATTAGAAGGCATTTTTTATGTAAATTCATTTTTTAAATTAATTTTTAGGTCAAGGGTAGCAGCGATTATGCACTGCCCTACGTGACATGCTGCATCTAGTCTGTGGGTATAGAAAAGGCCCATCGCTTTCCATTTGTTCCTTCCAGTGCAGGTCAAAATTTCTTTCTTTTCATTTGTGAAATGCTGTTTTTTGTCCCGCCTTTGTGTGTGTTTTGACTTTCGTGGAGACTGCCTCTGCTACAAGTCTCCTTACTCCTAACTTTATTTATCGTATGTTTGGTGCACTTTTTTTCTTCATTGAATGTCCCACGCCGTTTCTTGCTTGCCCGCATATGCTCTCGGCTTCTGCTTTGCTGGTCACTTTTTTTCCATCCTGCTCTTTATTTTTAACAATGACGGCCGCGTGCTTTCTTTGGTTCTGCGCTGCTCACTCAACTCAACTTTTAAAACAATCTATGATTTATTTTTCTGCAGTGCGCCACGTTTTATCTTTAAGTATACTGGCCGCACCTTTCTTTTGTTTAACACGACACAGCTCGTACACCTCTGCTTAAAAACACACATACACTTTGCTGTTCCCAGCAGTTAACAGTCATGGGTGGAGCTGACGTGCTCTACAGCACTCCACACATGTCGCTTTCTAAATCCTGCCCATGGCAGCTAATAGCCGTTGGTGGAGCTGACTTGCTCTGCAGCACTCCACCCTGGTTGCTTTCTAAATCCTGCCCCCCCTGCTGTTCCCAGCAACTAATAGTCATGTGTGGAGCTGACACGCTCTAGAGCACTTCACCCGTCTGGCTTTCTAAATCCTGCCCCGGGCAGCTCATAGTCGTTGGTGGGGCTGACTCGCTCTGCAGCACTCCGTGTTGCTTTCTAAATCCTGTCTCCTGTCCCTCACCTGCCTCAGTGCTACAATCACCTCCGTCAGTTCAGTCTGCCTAATAAAGATGGTAACTGGTGGCTTGGGGGAAACAGAAACGTAAGTGCTGGGGCAGGGATATGCCGTTTACCACAATGCATTATTTGTGCAATCAAATGATGCATTTCTTTGCCTACTGCAGGGTGATCAAAGCAGCTAATGCATTAGCAGTTACAGCTCTAGAAATAAGTGTAAATTCGGAGACCCTTCAGGCAAGCACAAGCCATAAAACATTATGTCTGATCTGCCCCCGAGCTGGATTTTTGTTGCCTCATCTTATCCCAAATCTGAGCTTTTGCTTAGTTGCGCTGCTGGTACCCCACACTCCTTTAAAACGGGCATAACAATTTCTGCAACCACACCTAACGCATCTTTTTAGCACACCTGCTGTAGCCCCGCTTCAGCACATCTTGTACGCTTTTGCACCTAATAACGAAGGGGAGAAGGGTGAGGTCTATCTATATTTGATGTTTAAAACATTCATAATGTTCATTACTAAGTTGAGTTTTAATTTTAGAAGACTGTAACACCTCACGATTAACAGCCACCCCCACCCATTCCATAATTTCACATCCTTTCCCCAGAAGCCTAAAAACATGGCATAGTAAAATCAGTTTATTTTGGAAGCGGTGGTAAATAAAGCCTCACTCCTTCATTGGTCCCTGAATTGCCACATGACAAGTATTATCGTCTGCACACCACACAGTGGCGCTGAGCCTCAGCTCTGGCTCCCTCACCAGCTTGTATCTGTTTGCAATTGTTCTTCGCCAACTGTGCTAAGCTCCGTCAACTGTTGTATTGTATTTTATATTGTAATTGCATTTATATAGCGCTTACTATGCCTGATGAGGCGTCCAATTGCTTTTTCGTCGGGTAGCACGCTACTTCGGAACCCATAGGAATTGAACACTCCATCAAACAAAAATTATTTCAACTTGAAAAACGTTCGAAATGTGAAATAAACAAGTGGGGGGAAATTACTTCATTGATAAACTACGTGGAAGTAGGCCGAGTGCCCAGGAGTCTCAGGATATCTATCATACCAACGTATGAAAATCCCAATCCTGAATTACTTACAGAATGGGCGGAGTATCTGGCAAAAACCTGCAAAGGAATGTTGGAGATTCTTATTAAGTACGCACAAATTGACCTGGAGGCAACTAGAAAAGAATTATCCGCACTGAGAATTGACTTGGAGAAAATAAAAACTGACAAAGTTGGGATCTAATTTTTGAAATCAATACCAACAAAGCTTAAAGAATACAAGGAGACAATCAAACAAAAGAAACAACTGAAGTTTCTACGAGATAAACAAGATTACGTTGAAGGACATATTCTTACTTACGCTAAATGTTTTGACTGTGCGCAAAGAAACTTGAGGTCCACTCTGAGTCAACGACTGGAACAAGAAGTCTCAACCGGATCTAGCTCGGATCTCAGTTCCGATTCAGAGGCAAGTAATTCAGTGGTCCCTTTAGGGGTGCGTCCCCTAAACTTTCTTCACGAGTTTCAGATTCTCAAACAGAAGAAAGGACAACCGGACAAGCCCACAGGAAGAGGCAGGGGGGCAAGAGACAAAGGTCCAAAAAGAGGAAAAGGAAGAGGAACAAGAAAAGATTCCGACTAGGTAAAAGAAGGGGAGGATGAACACGGCTCAAAAGGCAACAATCAGAGGATAACAACTAAACAAATTCTATCATCAATCTATCTTCTCGCCCCCTTTCGGAGGTTGAAAAATCCATGCTTAATCTGGGCTTGTCCTTCTGGCCCATCAATAATCTGAATTACACGGATACCGGAATTGATTTGTTCCTCTTTATTCGCAAACTTAAGCTGATGAAACTGGCAATTGGATCAAATAATTCAGGTAGGCGAGAAGATACTACGTCCGTTGCTGAACTACAAGTGGGAGACATTGGGGCGATGTGTGACCTCTATGACCTGGCAATGGAAAATGACCAACAACAACAAGAAGTTTCAATCTGATGTTAGAACATCGAGATCTAGAACCTAATAGAACATGTCACAGTATACTAAAACCCAAATACAATCCTAATGTCCCACATGATAATATTGAAGCGTACAGTTCGGCAGTAATAAAGGACCTATAGGTAGATTCATGAAGCTAAAATCGGCTCGCAAAGGGCCAGATTCTGAGAATCTGGCCCTTTGCGAGCGCAATTTTTGCATTTGGGATTCATCATCCCAAATGCAAAAATCGCAATTATAGAATTCGTAAATTTTCGCGGAATTGCATTTAAGAAATCTCTATTTGAGATTCCATGAATGCAATTCATGAAACATTTAAAAATTGCGAATTCGCAATTTCGGCCCGCTATTTACCGCGAAGTCAAACCTCGTGGTACATAGCGGAAACCTAGAAAAATGCACTTAAGTGCATTTTTCTAAGTTGTATGTTACACACACATGTCCTTGGGACATGTGTGTGCGTAACACCAGCGTCCATTATCATTTCAGGGTGCAACAGGGTGTCCTTTGGACACCCCTGCACCCTTAAAATCGCAAACTCAACATGCGATTCGCTAATAGCGAATCGCACATTGATATGTCTTCCCATTCATTCCTATGGGCCTTTAGGCCCATAGGAATGAATGGGGAGTTATTCCTTATTTGCGATTAGCAATTAGCTAATCGCAAATAAGGAAGCTGTAGGAATCGCAATAAATATTGCGATTTCTTCAAGAATCCCGTTTTGCGAGTCTGTAATAGCGATTCCTTAATAATCGCTACTACAGACTCGCAAAACATGCCGATGATGAATCTAGGTGATAATCAAAATGTGACATAGGTAAATGACCAGGAAATATGAAAATCTATCCAGGAATCAATGGGAAGCCGTGCAAACCCTTGAGAAAGATCCTATGATCATCATCAAACCCTCCGATAAGGGGGACAACATCACAATTATGGATCAAGCACAAAATATAGAGAAGAGGCTTTACGACACGGGTCTCCAACCAGTCGATCACGAGCTACCGGTAGCTCGCCGAACCCCAGTGAGTAGCTTGTGCCTTGCATCTCAATTTTATAGCCTGTTATTCTCATTTATTGTTTGTAGGCTTCTTTTCATAGCTGCTGCCTGCCCTCACCAAAACCAGCTGCTCAGATTGGGCTAACTGAGACTAGCGTGGGCGGGGCAGGCCAAAGATGATGATGCTGTTGCTGACCTGCCTCTGCAGGTCACTTGGCTTTCACAGCCTGGTACCGAGTTCTTGATCGTGTGCCGGAGCAAGCAGTAGGTGGGCCGGAGTGGAGCAGCAGATCCCTGAAAGCCTGCTAGAATGTAGGTGGCACAAGCAGTATTGAACTGCTACGAACCCTCACTTCCTGCCTGACACGTTATATCCAAGCAGCAGATAATCGGTAAGCATTGGCCTGCCAAGTAAAACCCTAATCCTCTGTTCTCCAGACTGGAGTTGCGATGTGCGTCTTTTATACTCAGCCGCTTGTATGCCACAGGCGTAAAAGACTGGGAATATCTTTTTCTCCCGCTTTACAGCTCTGGGCTATAAATCATTAGAAGCAGGGTGAGTTTCAGTTCCCAAACAAAGCTCTCCCCATCTGCACTCCTAAAAGTAATGTAAATTGTTCCACTCTTCAGCACAGCTATGAATTTATGCTCCAGGGTCCACTCTTTTATACAGTCTGTAGCCAGGTCATTGAAAGACCCCGGTCACACTCGTCCAAATTATAAATGTATTTATATTCTATTCAGTATTCAGGGATAGTGATGTGTGTTTCCGATATTTAACACAGCAGCAGCTGGCTAACATTACTGGAAATAATCCGTGACGCTGTCCCATTTCTAATGTGATATCCTGTTACGTTCTAAAATAAAATTTTTAATGGATATTGCATGAAATATTAACACAAAATATCTCTGCAAAATGTCTATCACTCTTACGCATTACCCACATTCAAAATAAATGAAAGGAAAATGATATTTAAAGCAATTTGTTTTAAAATTATTAAAGGTAATTCGGGCAATGCTCTCTGCAGAACAGTTCAGGCTCTATCGGGCCCTCCTGAAAGGGTGGGGCTCTGGGCCAGAGACCAGTTTGCCCATGCCGTCTCTGTTCCTTGGCATGTGGTAATCAACACCAACACTACAGCAGTTTCTCTGGGTTCCAGATCATGGACAGATCTGGAGAATTCTATTTAAATCCTCATGTTTGGAGGTTGATTTTGACTGCCTCTTGGGAATAGAGCTTATCTGTTAAGAGTGCTTTGACTCCAAAATAGCCGGCCTTCCTCTTTATTCAATAAAAGCAGTTGAAAAACAACAGGTGTTTAACATACTTTCATGTAGAGTCGGATCCCAAAGTTGTTTTACAGATGCATTCATTGTGGGCCTCTGCCCTGACCTAGTATCTGCATTGGTGACTCAGTGTTGCAGATTTTATTTGCACATTAAATGCTGTCTAAAACAAAAAATGGTGTGAAACTCTGCTTTATTATTGACTACATTTAATCATTGATATAAAGCAGCATTTCAAACTCTTTTTCCCCCATATAAATAGCCTCTATCTCAGAGGTTATCCTGTTTGCAAAGTAAGCTACGGGAGGGTACGTACCTGCAGAGACAGAATAGCCACTTGAAGAACTGGAAACCTTCCCATTGGCCCCGAGACTAGAGCATCTGTGACAGAAATAATTGAGGTTATTCATAATAAAATGAGTGTCTTTTTGAAGAACTAGTGACTGCACATCTAAGCTAGACTTCAAAAAATAACATTTGGTAAGGAATATATGTTGAGGTTTGTCTTTTGCAGTGTGTTAACAAGTTGATCGAGGATTACAAACGAGGTCATAGGCTTGTATCCTGCAGCAGCTCGTTACACTTGCCAGGAAATCTGCCATGCAAAGCAAGCTTTTGCTCCAGGTGGCTCAACCTGTAGCTTCAAAAGAGGGAGTGTGGTCCCTTTTGTTCAAACCACAGTATGGGCTCAGAAGAAATTAGGCTTACAGTCAGGGCCGGACTGGGAATAGAACCGGCCCTGACACGCTGCACAGCCAGCTTCCCCTGGGGTGAGAGGGAGTGCAGCCGAGCAGTTTGCGAGGGCCGGTTTCAGCCGAATTTGTTACGGGGCTGATATTGCTGACCCCCAAAATCGGCTCCCACCCTAGCGACCCACTGGGAAAACGCCCGGTGCCAGCTATGGCCAGTCCGGCCCTGCTTACAGTCAATTAAACTGGGCGTGGGGCAGTCTCTAAAAAAAACAATGCGCGAGGGGCTTGGCCTTTAGTAGCTCACAACGATTTTCATTGATCAGAAGTAGCTCTAACTACAGAAAAGGTTGGAGACCCCTGCTTTATACTTAACCATGTATAAAATGCTACTACCACTATTGTGGCACAAAGCAGACAGGAACAGAAGACAATCCAAACCTGTCTGCCATATGCTTCAAGAATTTTTTGTTCCTTGAAAAGAAATGTAAATGCAGTTCTTCAACCTTACTTTGACTCTCTGGAACTGGAAAGCTGCTATGCAGGGCAGGGAAACTGGCACACAAGGCTAATAGTCCAGATCTTTTCATACTTCTCCTGTAATTTGGAGAGTGGAAGAAATGAGAAAGAAATAGGTCTATCATTCTAGACCTCATTTTGGTATAGTATATACAAAGCCATCTTCCATCTTCCTTCACAGTTCACTTAAAAAAACAGCCCATCACTTCTCTTGACTGTGGGCTGTCCAGTGTGAAGGACACTGGTGGGGCTTCCAGGGCTTTTCTATTTTTGTCAAGCTTCAATTTCTTTCTCGTAATTTTCTTCGCTTTTTCATGTGTAGGTTCAGGTTCCCTTCAATTTCCTTAAGGAGCTTCCTCATCTAAGTCATAACTTTATTGAAACTTACCTGTGCTTTCTCCTCCAAATCATGTGTCACCAGTATGCCTAAGTATCTGATCTCTGGGTGGCCCTCCCAATGGATGTTCTATACCTCAATTTCGGTTTTAGTATTGTTAGCCTAACACCCCAAGATCTCACCAAATTCTTTATAATTCCTTCTAAAGTAGGGTAGGAAATTGCCAAGTCCAATGTAAAAGCCATAGGTAGTTAAAATACAAAGTTACTTTCTCCTCCCAGCCATTATGTTGAAAAGGTGCAATTCCTAAACTGTCCCTCAAACTCATTGTTAATGGCTCTATACACAAACTGTATAGGAGTGGGGGCAGCGGGCAGCCCTGTCTTGTGCCCCTCTATATTTTGATCTCCCTTGCCTTCTTTTTTTTTGTAAAACATTGTATTAATTTTCAAACAAATTCACACAATAATACAAATCAACAATAAGGTGTACAGTGTTGGCTTGCGAATGAGGCATTGAAATAAAAGGATATATAGGTGTTCACATTACAACACAAGCACACAAGGGACTATTGTGATGACTCCCTGCACAAGCAATGTGCAAACATAGCCAGATAAATGTGCAATTACACTGTCAGACTTTATACTGCCCATTCACATCCTCATGCTCTAAGCAACCAGGCCAACCAGTGTTCCATGACCCAAACCCACCCAACTAGGTGCTCACAGCAGCGCCTCCCTAGGGGCGAGGTTGGGTTTGTCGGGGACTTCCTGGGTGTTACCTCCCCCATCAGTATTCTACCCTGAAGGTCTAACTTAGGGCAATCATATAGCACTGTATCCTATGCTGGTAGGATTGGGGTCCTACTCACCCCTTTTCCTCCTCCATCCGGATCGCTTCTTGGTCACATTCTGCCCATTTAACAACTTCTTTCAACCACATATGGAATTTTTATTGACAAGGGGTAGCGTCTCCCGCCGACTTCTAGCTCATTGTTAACTATCTGCAAGTCAGAATAAGTGCCATATCCGTGAGCCTATCTGTTACCTTGTGAGCTGCACGGTGTCTGTGTGAACCTAGCAAGCACAATTGTGGGGTGGTCTCAAGGACCGATCCATGGCTCTTTGGGGGTACAGGCCAGTGTCCTCCTCCAAGCCACGTTATCAAAGGAGAGCAGTATATCCGCCACCCATCACTGTTTTAACAGAGCCAGCTCCGTATCGGCACCCTTCAAGAGGGCCCGATAAAGGAGTGTGACAGACTTCGTCTTCCCAGTTATAAGGAAGAGATAACGGAGACAGTCATGTTCTGGGAGCTCTGCAGTTCCTGAACTCCACCAGCCATTCACCCTGCCCTTCAAGGCCTCATATAAAAGAAAATGCCCGGCCAGAAGGTCGTAGGTCCCCTGCAAGTCTAAGAAGAAGGTGGGTACACCCCCGTGAACAGATTTCCCTTCATAGTAAGATCCGCCTCCACCCATGTGTGTAGGCCTCTCTAGTTTTCTGTGAAGGGCTATGACTGTGCCATCATCAAGGGGAGCTCAGAAGAATATGTGAACCTTGTAAGTGTCCTCTGCAGCACCCTTGCCCAAAGATGTTTTGTAGTCCTGATCAGTATATTTCCACCTCAAACTATCAATGAGGGGGTATGATATGGGTGAAAAGATCCTAGGAGGGCAAGCCAAGCTCTCCAAGGCGACCAGAGTGCTACTGGGCCACCCACTGTGGCTGCACCACCAAATAATAAAGTTTGAGGTTCGGTGCTGCCATGCTCCCCTCATCCACAGGAAGCGCAGCTTCTGCAGTGCCATTCAAAATCTGAAGTACAGGTTCCAAAGGATTCCTTCCAATTCCCAGAAAACCCCCTTAGGAGCTCCATGGCAGAGCAGCAAACAGATAAAGAAAGTGTGGCAGTAACACCATTTTTGAGAAAGGGATGATGTTTCAAAAGGCTACGGAGCATCGCAACACTGATAGTGCCCTCCCATAAATACCCTCAAATTGCTGCTCCGCTGATCTATATACCTGCCACCTACAGGTACCAGAAGGTAGATTGCTACCGCCACCATGCCAGTGCGGTTCGAGGGGTTCATGGCCCCTTGGTGTTGAAGTGGAGCGGTTAGACACTAGATTTATGCCAGTTAACTGCAAGGCCTGATAGCTCCCCAAACACAGACGCCTGTAAGCGACCCCTCTAGGTCAGGCGCGCCACCCGCATATACAAGCTTATCATCAACGTACAGTGAAATATACAGATAATCCACCTTAATCTGCGGTCCCTGGTAGTGCCTCCCCTGCCACACAGTCAAAGCAATGGGCTTCATTGCCAATGCATACAATAGCGGGCAGCCCTGCCTGGTGCTACCACTACACCGGGTATGAGTCCAGTATTACCAATCCCGTCCTGACCCTTGCTTCTGGCATAGTATATAATAATTGGGTCCATTTGACAAACTGTAGTGTGAGGCCTATCTCAAGCAGGGTGACATAAAGGAATTCCCAGCGGATGGAGACAAACGCCTTCCTGATGTCTACCGACAACACTAGGGAATCCACTGGGAAGCCCTAATGCATGTCCAGAACAGGGATCAGTTGGCTATGTTCGGAATAGTGATCCAGGTGGGGACAAAGCCCGTCTGATCCAGGTGTATCAATTTACCAACCAGAGGTAAGATCAGGGTCACCATGTTCTTGTGATCTCCCTTCTCAATCTACCATTTACAGCAATCCTGGCCATGGGTTCCTTATAGATCAACTCCACTGTTCTGCAGAACCTCTCCCCAAAGCCACTCTTCCAAAGTACTGTGTACATATACTACCAGCTCACCAGTCTAAAATAGCCAATGGGAGGTTTAAATGGTTGCAATGTCAATAGAGCCAGTCAGCCCATATGTTAACTGGTGGTGTTGCAGGGATTCTGCTCAGACACAGAACTGTGCACAGAGACCCAGGACCTCAGTGAATTCTGGTGGACCAAAAAACCCACCTCAGTACCTAGAAACCCTAACCGACTAACATCAGTGTCACATTAGCTCTTCGCCCTATAGCAAAGTAGCCAATGATTAGACAATCCAGAACATGCGACTTAGGTTGTACTTAGAAATGACAGAACAGTCCACAACATGGGTAAAAAGAGACACAGTAAAGTTTAAAATAATACATGCAGCATTGTTACAATTCCATAAAACACAAAAGGGGAAATCATATTATAATGATGGTGGGAACAGGTCCTATAATGCCTTGTATGCCACCCCCTCTAGCTAGGAACTATG
The DNA here is from genome assembly GCF_964261635.1 of Lissotriton helveticus. Taxonomy (NCBI): domain Eukaryota; kingdom Metazoa; phylum Chordata; class Amphibia; order Caudata; family Salamandridae; genus Lissotriton; species Lissotriton helveticus. The sequence continues at coordinate 638,002,065 of NC_136070.1, read as the reverse complement.
TTTTATAAAATATAGAAGGTCTCTTAGGCTTGTGTGGGGGACCCCATACCTCTAAGATCAGCAGGAGTGTATCACATCAGGGTCTGCAAAAGCTCTCTGTCTCTCTGGAAACTGAATTCTTCCAAGTGTGTAAAATCATGTATGCAGTGCCATATTAAAGACGCCAGAATTCCAGTTACCTGCAGCTGCGTGTATGTTGTGGCTGAGTGTGAGGCGATCAGTCCGAACAACAGCTAAATATTGTTATGATAACCTTGGAGGCTTCAGAACTCAGTGTGCAGACTAAGGTTGCGATGTAAGTCTAGGGATGTTGAAAAAAAGCCCTTCTCATGTGAAGATATTCACAAATTCAAAAACTAGCAATAACAGCTACCTGCAGTGTCGTGTGCAAAAGCGGCAAAAAGGCAAAATGGCGTTTAACCTTCTAATAAGCTGATGCTAACATAACAATGTGCGCAAACAGAGGTCTGCCCTCACTACAATGTAGGTGCCACTGAGAGATAAACCCCTTCTGATACTCATGTACTAAACTGCCAATCACTTTATCTAGTCTTTTTTCAAAAATTTGTATTTTTTTTTTTTAACATCATTTTTATTGCATCACCAGTATAAATGTACAGACAGGGTATGCATCAAAAGTAGCATGACAAGAGCCGACATCATTAAAGACAATTGTTCTCCATCCGGGGAAGTCATCCCGCTCTTGAAAGGTGTGGCTCCATAACCATTCTGGTTCCGTTCCTTTTACAGTGTCTGACCGCTTCATTGTGCATACATCCCTGGAATGCTTTCGCAATTTACTCCCCCCCACCACTCTTAATTTCGGTACCCCAACAACCCTCCAATCTGGCTTCCTACCCGCCCTCCCCCGTGGTCGCGTTGCGCTTGGGTAACCATGCATTAGTGCCCGGTGTGTCAAGGAGGAAGCAAACATTCACTAAGATGTGTTCTCCTGTGTAGTGTCAGGGTCCGCTCCATCTAGTTCGCTTTCGCCTTCCTGCCCCCCATCGTCTATATCCCTGAGCGCCTGCACCATCACCTCCCATGCAGTCGCCCTTTCCAGCGCTTTCTCGTCATTCGACCTCCAAGCCATCTGGTATCGTAAGGTACTATCACATGCGGCCCATCTCAGACACTCCCCATACCATCTTTTATACGTGGGCCCCACTTTGGACTTCCAATTACGTGTGATCTCCCGCTTGGCTAAGATAAGCCCTAAGTCTATGAATTTACTCGACAGCGTATTCCTAGGTGTGTGTGGGAACCAGTGAAGGATGCCAACAGCTTTGGTATAGTGGATATCCCTGTCCGTCGCGCCGTTAAGGGCCCGCCCAACTTCCTGCCAATAGTCGCCCAACGTAGGGCAGTCCCACAGCATATGACATAGGTCCGCCCCCGCTGTATTACACCTGGGGCAAGCAGCGTCGGTCGTCCCAAAGTACTGGCGGAGTTTCCCGGGCGTGAGATACGCCCTGTGGACAACATAAAAGTGGATCAATTGAAACCTCGCATTCCTCGAGCTCTTCCGCGCCCTCCTCAGCAGTTGGCCCCAGGTCGTGTCTGGTATCTCCATCTGGAGGTCCAGCTCCCACTTGGCTTTTAGAGCTGCTAAAGGCTGTAGGGCCTCCCGCTGCATTCTCGAGTACAGGCACGTGACGGCCTTAAAGGTTCCGGCTGCCATCATGGCGTACTGGCAGGCCATCGCGGTGCCCGGTTCTTTCAGCCCATCCCCCCAATGGGCTCGCATGGCGCCCGTGACTGCCGCGTGCAGCAGGTAGTCGCCCCTCGGTAGGTCAAATCTCTCCTGCAGGTCCTGAAATGGGAGTAACACCCCATCTTCGTAGAGGTCTCCGAGCACGTGCACTCCCGCCTCCTCCCACTCTAACAAGCGTGACCAATCACCTCCATGTGGGAGGGCAGTGACCATTCCCAGCGGTATTTCGGGGGCATACATAAGGCGGACACCCGCCCGTTTACGGGCTCGATCCCAACATAGACGGAAAGTCCGTTCCTCTGTCGTCAGGTCTCCCACTCGGAGTTTCTGGTGTAGCGTAATATAAGCTAGAACGTGTCGTGGGGTGCCTACGGCTCTCATGTCTTCGGGGCCTCTATACGCTCTAGCCACTTCCTGAGTAAAAGTCTGCAGCTGCGCGGCGAGGTAATAGCCCTCGAAATCGGGCACTGCCTTACCTCCCTCATCTTTGGGGCGCAACAGCGTATCGAGCGCTATGCGTCTCCTACCCGTGCCCCACAGGAACGCTATAACCAGTGACCTCAGACGTTTGAAAATCGAACTCGGGATCCATACCGGCAGTGTCCTAAAATAATATAGTAGCCTGGGTAGAGCTACCATTTTAAGCAGGGAAATTCTACCAGCCAGGGAGAGCGGTAGAGACGCCCAGAAGTCCATAGACCCACGCAAGGCGTTAATACAGCGAATTATGTTGCCTTCTAGCAGGTCGGATGGGGTGTGGTAAACATAAACCTCTAGATAATGTAGGCAGCGCGGCTCCCAACGGAGTTCCTGAGCAGTGAGTGGACACAGCTCTCCCGACCTCAGGGGAAACAGACAGGATTTGGGCCAGTTGACCCTCAGTCCCGACAGCCCACCGAACTGCTCCAGTAGCTCCCGCGCCCCCTGAAGGTCGGCGCCGGCATCGGCCAGAAACATCAACAAGTCATCCGCATATAGGGATATGAGGTGTGGCCTCTCCCTAAAAGACAGGCCGGCATAGTGGCGGCCCAGTCTGGCTACCGCAGCGAAGGGTTCCATTGCCAACGCAAACAGCAGTGGGGACAGGGAGCAACCCTGTCTAGTACCACGCCTAATCGGGTATTGGCTCGAGATCAGTGCACCCACCCGGACCCTAGCTACCGCCTCAGTGTAGAGTACCTTGGTCCACCGTATATAACCGTCACCCAGCCCAAAGCGACGCATCACCTCATACAGATATCCCCATTCGAGGCTGTCAAATGCCTTCTCAATGTCGATGGATAGGACAAATGGGGAGACGGTGTCCGGCCACTCCGCACCCATCAGTCTCGTGAGTCTACGGATGTTATGAGTGGTATTGCGCGTTGGTATGAAACCGCACTGGTCACCATGAACCAGGCTCGTCATGTGCACTAGTAGTCTGTTGGCCAGAATTTTACTGAGGATCTTATAGTCCGTCGTCAACATAGATAACGGACGATACGAGGACAGTGCCGCACTCTCCCTGCCCGGCTTTAATAGTGGAATCATGAGGGCCTCGCGCATAGAGCCCGGGAGTCGGCCTATCTCCTGCGCCTCATTATATACCTCGCGCAGCCGTGGAGCAAGACGTTCTAGGAATTTGCCATAAAATTCGATCGGTAGACCGTCGAGGCCCGGGGTCTTGTTTCTAGCCATCTGTTTTACAGCACAGCCTATTTCTCCGAGGGAGATGGGCCGTCCTAATTCTTCTGCCTCCGAGTCCTCCACTCGTGGTAACTCCAACCCGTCTAAAAACTCCTCAAGCTCATCCGTCCCACCCGTTTCACCACTCAGATAAAGCCCTTCATAATAAGCTCGGAACTTGTTCAGGATCCCGGGTTGGGAGTGGCAAGGCTCCTCCCCTGGTTCCTGGATCCTCATGATCGGCCCTCCCCCCCGGATAGGGTTAGCAAGCCAAGCCAACATCGCCCCCGCCTTATCACCTTCCGCATGCGCCCTCGTCACGTACGCCTTATGGTCGAAGCTACGCAGCCGCTCCAGCTCCACCGCCATCCCTTCCCGCGCCCCGCTAAGCTCCTCCTGCAGTTCAGGGTGATTCGGGCGCCTCCTCTCAAAATCTCTCAGCCGCGTCTCAGCCTTGTCTAAATCATCCAACAGAGTCTTTCGCGCTCCCGCCGTGTGCCCAATACAGTGTCCCCGCACCACCACCTTGAAAGTGTCCCATTCAACCGCCCTCGTGGAAGCCGAGCCACCGTTCACCTCAAAGTACCCCTCAATACGTTCACTCAGGGCCTCCCTGAACAACAGGTCGTCCAGGGTATCAGGTTGCAGGCGCCAGGTTGGCACGCAGTTAACAGTCACCATCCATTCCAGAGACATCAACAAGGGGTTGTGGTCTGATATCGTCCTGGCCAAGTATTCCGCCCCCCCCACCGCTGGGAGCACACATTCTGCACAAAGAAACGCATCCAGCCTCACATGCAAATCATGTAGGTGCGAGTGAAAGGAGTAGTCCCTAATGGTGGGGTGCAACGCCCTCCATGCATCCGTAAGGGCCCAGCTCTCCCGCCATTCCATTCTACGCTTGGCGATCCTATGTGCCGGGGACGCGCGCAGCGGGGGATGGGATCTATCCAGCAGCACATCCTCAACTGAGTTGAAGTCTCCCCCCAAAAGGACCGGCCCCGCCAAATAACCCGCCAATTCGCCCGATATGGTAGACAAGAAAGCAGGCAGATCTACATTAGGAGCATACACATTACAGAGAGAAATCATCCTGCCTCTCAGCCTTCCCTCCACCGCCACATACCTGCCCTCTGGGTCTATCGACGACTTCGATACCTGGAAGGGGACCCCCGCCCGTATCCAAATCAAAGTCCCCCTCGCAAATGCCGAGAATGTCGTATAGAATAACTGCCCCCTCCAGCGCCTTCGGAGAGCCGCCCCCTCTTGCTTATTTAGGTGCGTCTCCTGCAGGAACGCTATGTGAACCCCCCTACGTTTGAGGTACGCCTGAATCTTATGTCTGCGCGTCATGGACTGCATACCCCGCACATTCCAGGTCACACATTTCAACGCTCCGGTACTAGCCATTCCCCCCTACACAACCGGACCAAACAGTAAAGAACAGTGGTCGTATAAATCCCGCGACCACGGGCCCTCCCCCCCATCCCCCCCAAACAGGAAGCCAAACCCCTCCATGAACTACAACCCCCCGAGCAACCCCAACCGCTCGCAACTCCCACCCCCCCAGGACAGGCCCCCCCACAGCTGGAAGTACCCCCATCCAAACCAACACTCCCGACCACCCTTCAAGGAAAGGTGGTAATGTTCGCAGTCTCCACTGCGATGACCTTAGGGGCCAGTAAGGCGCGGCTCAATGCTAGAAAACCTCCAACAAATCAGCCCCGCGATCTCCATCCCACAATCCCCACATTACAGCCCCCCAAAACCTCAGTCAACATCCGATGCGGGTCCATCGCCCCGATGTCCAACCAGCTAGTCCATTCCGCCAAACCAGTTCAGCACGCCTCCAGGATTTCTCCCGAGGTCTGCGGCGTCACACTAGGGCCCCGGGCTCCGCCAAATTCCGATTGTCCTGTCTCTGAGCCCGTGCCCGGGGCCTCCGAATCCGTACCCTTCTCAGACTGAGTTCTGGCGGCTCTGGATAAGTCCACCACCGCCTGCAGGGCCGCCTGCCTCTCCGCCTCCGTCTGCGACATCGATGGTTTCCCGGTCCTCTTGCGGTTCCTCCTGATCCGTTGTGATTGCCTGATCGGCCTGTTCATCTTAGCCTCTTCCTCCCTGGCCTTAGCACCGTCCGTACCAGCCTTATAAGTGTCCCACCATTCCCATGCGTCCGCGGAAGACATGAAGAATAGAGATTTTTCATCCACCACCACTCTGAGCTTGGCAGGGAAAAACAGGGAGTACTTGATGCCTTCCTGGCGGAGCTCCCGCTTGAGGGACAGGAAGTTTGCCCGGAGTCGCTGAGTCTCAAATGTGTAGTCCGGGAACATGGTGACTCTGCTATTTTCCACTTGGAAGGGCCCTGCCTCTCTCGCCCTCTGCAGAAGCCAGTCCCTGTCCCGGTAATGGAGCAACTTGAACACCACCGGGCGAGGCGGAAGGCCCAATGCTGGCGGACGCGCCGGAACTCTATGCGCCCGCTCCAGGGAGAAGAAGGGGGACAGACCTTCAGGCGCCACCTCCGTCCGCAGCCAGTTATCTAAATAGCCCACCATGTCGTCGCCCTCAATCTTCTCCGGCAGGCCCACCAGGCGTACGTTGTTGCGCCTGTTCCTGTTTTCCGCATCCTCGGCCCTCCTTTCTAACACCTTCAGACGGTCCATCACGTCGGCCATCTGGGCCTTTACCGTTGCCTGGGCCGGGGCCAAGTCTTTGATCGTAGATTCCACAGATTTCACCCTGTCCTTCAGTTTGTCGTGGTCGGCCTTCAAGAGACCCAAGCCCGTTGCCACCTGAGCTATATCTCGCTGCAGGGCATCCTTCGTGGTAGCGATGGCTTCCAATATACGGTCCTGCATCCGCTGTAACGCCGCTTGGTCTCTCTCCGCTCCGTCCGCCGTCTCAGCGTCAGTCACGCCATCACTCTTCCCCTTCGGCTTCCCCATTGGGGCCTGGACGGGTGACGGTCTGCAAGTGCGCACCAGGTCTTCCTCCGATCGTCGCCGGGCACCGATCTCCGGCCTAGTGCTCAGGCCCAGAAATGTCACCAAGAAGCAGGCAGCACCAAGCGTCCGCGGCCCAGCCCGCGCCAGTCGCGCTAGAGGGCCGGGGTCCTCTCCTCCGGGTCACTGTCGCACCGCTATTGCCCCAAGCCTGAGACGGTCCTCAACCACCGTCCAAGGGCGCTCCTATTGTCCAACTGGCACCCGGGGAGGGGCGCGATGCAGCCACCAACGCCTCTAGCGTGGTTAGGAATGATCTGCGGTGGGTCTCCGAGCAGACGTCTCCGTCTCTAGCTATCTCCTGCCCTCGCCGCCATTTTGGGGTCCGCGACTTCCCGGCCAAGTTTAGCTTTCAGAGTCGAGTTACTGCTGTGGGAAGGCTCGGTGTCGCCCTCCGTGGGTTCCGGACCCTCCGCAGTATCGTCCAGTATCGGATTATGTTCTTTATCTCGGGGTTCAAATGAATTATCAGGATATTATCCGGGATCGGGCACGGAGCTCCGAGCTCACGCAGCCTACCTCCTCGGCATCCAAGCCACCTTAAAAAATTTGTATAAAAGAACTTTTAATCACAGTTCAGCAAGGAGATTGGTCAGTATGATTCACAAAGCTTATGCTCTTTATTTGATTTTAGAATAATACTTATCATACCTTCATTCCATGACTGTGATAGGGGATTCCCCCATAGAGATACTCTCCACAAGTTGGGTAAAAACCGGAAGAATATCCTCCAGCGCAGGGATCTCCAATCTTTTCTGCAATAAGTGCTACATATATCGAAAGTAAATCATGCAGAGCTACTAATATTTTTAGTGTTGTACAGACAACATTATGTTAGTGGCCACCCTCTGCAAGACTACCAGCTGTGATTCCCTAAGTGCATCAGGCATGGCTTGCAGTGGTAAAGCAAGAAAGGTTTTATCAACTTGAAATGTAAATATATTTTGGAACTTCAACCATTTTTCTACAAACATCATCTTATGAGCTCTGTACACACATTTGCATTTTGAATACACACTTTTCCATTTGTTGTATACCTATGTTAATTCCTCCATTCAATAGCCTCTAATTTAGTAGGATGAGCTGCACATCGGAGAGCTACTTAAGGTAGTGGGAGAGCGACCAGTAGCTCACGAGCTACTTTTTGGAGAAGCCTGCTCTAGCACAATATATAAATCACTAGGGAAGCTGTCTGGGCCAGCCGCCTTGCCCTTTTTACCTTCCCACAAAACTTCCTTGACCTCCTCCTGAGATATCTCTTAGTTCAGACAGTTCTGATAATCATGTTTCTAATCTTGGAAATGGGTCCTCCCCTAACCAGCCTGCTATGCTATGAATTCTTCTGGGCCACCAGCTCTTCCATGTACAGCTCCTGAGAGAAAGTGGCAGATGCCTCTTCAATGGACCTATCATCTGAACATATTTGTTCTATAAAGCTATCTTTTATCTCCCTAATATGGTTTCTATAGCCACTTTCGTTTTCCATGCTAGAAACTTTCCACATCCCTCCTCATACTCAAAATAGGCTAGCTTGCTTTACCTCCCATCTCCTCAGCCAGATCTTGTCCGGATGCCTAGCTAGCTCCTCTCTTGCCTCACACAATTTACTCATATGATTAATCATCTCTAGAGAGGCTTCCCAAGTTGCATGCACTGAGTCCCAGCTATTCTTGCCTCTAACCTTCCAAGCTTATATTTGGCCTCTTTGTTTTTGTAAACTGCTATACTCTTAATCCTGCCGCTTACATAAGTCTTACATGAGTCCCAAACTATATAGAGGGGAGCAGACCCGACTTTCAACTTAAAGAACCACTCTGTATCTGTCTTTAGCTACTCTACCACAGACTGATCATGGAGGAAGTTCCTGTCTAGTGTCCATTTTGAGGGATCCCACCCTTCCCTTGGGGCTATCTCCACCATGTCTGCGGAATGGTCTGATAAATGTTCTGGTAAGTTTACCACCTTCTTGACATTTTGGCAATTTTACTGTCTACAAAAAGTAATTGATCATAGAATGATGACATTATTTTTTATTATAAAAATTAAATTCTCATTTGTTACCAGCTGTCTCTCTCCATACATCGTTCAGGCCAAGATCGTTCATCTGGAGCCTAAGCTTAAAGTATGATTTTGGAATTTTCATCACTGTCCTAGCTGTGAATTTAGTGAAAAGAAAAGATGTCCCTTGGAAAGAAAAACAAACTCAAACTCTCACAGATATAACTTCAATCAGATTCATCAACCCCAACGAACGGAGAGTACACATATATTGGAATCATTCAGCTAAAATACCACCAGACCCGAAGATGTGGCATCAGAGGCTTTATTCATATATACGCAAAAACTAGACTTATATTTTAAACATCACTGTTCTCATTTAAAAACCTTGTATTCTTATCAGTCGGTTTGGTGTACAACTCGACTTCTAGGGTCCGTTCTTTATGCTTAATGCAGGGGCGTAACACAGGCCCCTGCAGCCCCGTGGTGCGGGGGGGCCCTCACCCTCCAGGGGGCCCCGTCAGCACCGCACTTCTGCTCGGGAGCTCTAGATTCAGTCCGGAGGGGGCCCCTTCACGTACCCTGCAGGGGGGCCCCCTCAAGGGTCGTTACGCCACTGGCTTAATGGTAATGTCAATGAAGTTCACACTGATGTTACTCATATTGGCTGCAAACTTCAGGTTATTGTCACCAAGATTTAACCAAGTTAGGAACTCCTCTAGTTATTCATTTGGTCCTCTCCAAATGAAGAAAATGTCATCAATAAAACAACACCAATTGGAGACATTTTTAAAAAACGGTGAAATTTCATTATGTATATGTTTTTCTTCAAAAGCCCCTTCATAAATGCAGGCCAAACTAGGGGCACATGTGGCCCCCATGCTGGTCCCATTAAGTTGTATATACAAATCATCCCTGAACAGAAAGATGTTATTCAAGGGTACCATGGAGACACATTCCATGATGAAATCTTTATTGACGCCTTCTGTCTGTGACATGGCTAGGGTTCTCTTGACTTCCTCAAAGGTATATGTTTGGGGGATGTGTAACGATAGCATTAAGGCCTAATATTTGAGAGCCCACACCGGTGTAGTAATATATGACGAGTTCCTGGCTCATTTTTTATAATATCATTTACAATCATGTTCTCGTTGTTCAAAATCCATTACATAAAATGAATCAATTAATTTTGTAGCCGTCTATCCGTTTGGCTCACATTGCTTAATAACATTTTGATCTGTATTTTGGACAGACATTACGGTTTTGGAATGTTGGGTTCATAGAGTGATATAGGCGAGGATTGGACATGGCTTTTTGCATTATTATCGGGATATGTTTTTATTGCCCATCTGTAGATATATTAGCAAATGCCAGCATGCTACCTCTCTCTTACCCGATATGGTGCAGCTTAGGCGCAATGTGGGGGATTTATAAATTTATGGCAGTATCTGATTTGCCTTTGTTATAGTTATTAGATTTTAGGGCATTCTCAATTTAACCATATTTTATCTATGTCTTTGTTTAGAGACAGCAGACACAGGTTATATAGTGATACCTGGTGCGGTTACTCAGACTCAGAGCAGGTGGGCCCATTTCTGACACTAGAAGCCTATTTCTCTACCTGTTCTATAAGGAATCAGTGAAGAGACACATCTCCGGTTATCCAAAAGTACTGGCTTTGTTAGCACCTTCTCTAAATGGTTTATTTAGGACCTAATATCCATTGTATCCTTGTTGTGAAATAGCAACCTGTTTATCGGGTAAGATTTTAGATACATTAAGGATTAAAACATGAGTTAAGCCTATGATACTAGAAACTATTTGGCTTATCAGCGCTACACGTATGTAGACAATGTTTCTCTTTAGAACCGAGGACAGGAATTTCTCATCTTGGTAGCAAGAAGAAGGATATAGAATTTGTTACATCAACTATTTGATGTTATTGGCAAGCACATCGCTAATTGTGGTGAGTGCAGCTTCTTTATAAGCTTGGACGGTACAAATGAAAGGATTGAATGAGAATTGAATAAGTGTATATGAAAGGAATGTGTGAATTAATAAGTAAAGGGTGTCACTAACTATGATCCACCATACCCGTTTATTGTATCGAAAGATACCCTGGGCGGTTGGCTTATGTCTGCTTCCTTGGGCATTTTTCTCGGATTTGTTTTATAAGAAATTGAAATATATATTGAAATAGGGTGGTGAGTTGAGATTATGGGGTACAGTACTAAAAATGTCTTTCTATATATTTCTTTCCCATTTCTCTATCTTTCCTTTCCCCTTTTTTTTAGATTTGATGTATTTATAGTTCATCTAAGAGTGAGGTCCTCATCCCTGATACATCTTGTTTTGTCCTGAGGAAGGTGGGGATTATAGTTCCAAGTCCACCGAAATGCGTTGACGCTGGTTACTCACTGAATCCAACTACGAGAAAGATTATGGCACAAAATAATGATGGACAGCAATAAAGACATGAACTCTATGTACAAAGTTGGATTAGGCTCTGCAACAGTACCTTTCTTGCTGTGCAATATGGTTTCCCTGTTAGGTTGTATTTTTCTTTCTTCTGATGTATATTTCTGTGTAAAAATGTTTACATTGATGCATTTGCTTTTATGGTTCATGTGTTCATTGTAGCAAAAACTTTAATGAGTTAGTTTTAAATATACATTGGATCTATGGTGTCTAGCATTAACTGTTTTTAATGCACATTAGATTTACTGTGTTATTTACAATTGTAAGACTATCAAGGTTTTTAAATGAGAACAGTGATGTCTAAAATATAAGTCTAGTTTTTGCGTATATATGAATGTAGCCTCTGACACTACAACTTTGGGTCTGGTGGTATTTTAGCTGAATGATTCCAGTATATGTGTACTCTCCGTTCGGTGGGATTGATGAGTCGGATTGAAGTTATATATGTGAGAGTTTGAGTTTCTTTTCCTTTCCAAGGGACATATTTCACTATTAAGTGGTGCCTTGGTCCCTTTGTTCGGTGGAACCTCCTCTCTCTTTTACTCACTAGCTGTGGATTTATCCAAGGCAGGCTCTAACAGGACATTGAAATTGCCCCCTAAAATTATAGGTATCTCTACCTCTAGTAGGTTGTAATATAAAACCTGCAAGGCGGTAGGGTCGTCTACAGTAGGTCCTAAAAAAACAACGATTTCATACCAGGGCCCCTGAAGCACCCACTTTTTTCCATTAACTACCTTATACTCCCCCACCCTTGCTTGGGTCAAGGTCTTGATTACAATGGGAACCCCCTTTGTGTAACATGCTTGAGCCTCAAATAATTCAATGCATTCCTTTTTCAGAAAGTGTGTTTCTTGTAATATTATAATCTGGGTGCTTGACTGTCTTAAGTATTATAGAATCTTCCTACCTCTTCTATCAACCCTTAGACCATTAACATTCCAGGTCCGAATCGTAAGGGAATAATCTCTATTCGGGCTTACCATATCCCTCTCCTAGTTTGTTTCTTCCTGCAATGTTTAGTACCTAAGACTGACGAGGACAAAAACATTTTTTCTCTTTTTCCCCCCCCATAGGGCTCCCCACCTTGTGATCCAAAACCCAGAATCTCCATCCCCCTATGCACCTGACCTTATGTACTATCCCTTCCCTCCAACCCTCCCTGGGGAACCTTTACGTATTTCTTTTCCTGGATGACTGCTTGGTTCCCATCTGAGCTACTCCCCTAGAGCTATGTTCATCTCTTGTGTGACCTTATCTGCTTTAGGAGATTTTCCACTCTCGTTGGCGCTCATAGTTTGTGCATGCCATTGTTCCACATGACTCTTGAGGTTGCTGGAAACTTATACTGATCCTTTAGGTGTAGTTAATGTTGGTGGAAAGAAAAATCCTGAAAATAGAAATCTAGATTTGATAAAGTCTAAATAATTTTTTCTCGACAGAATGTGTATTTTAGGTGTGGGAATTCCTTGCTATAAAAGCAGCAGATCTTGTTCAGCAAAGATTGTTGCGTGTAGGTTGTGCAACAAACGTCGACATTTCTCAAAGGTTTGTCACAGTGCAAAACTAAACAATGCACCCATGTGTTGTGGATGATTCGTCCCAACGAGAGAATGAAAAACTAGAAAATGATTTACGAGACATGGTTCTTCTAGTAAGTGGTGACGATGTGAAAGTGAGGGACCTGAATGATTATGATAATCTGTACTTGACGTCAGAGTAGGAAACAAAATTTGTGTCTCCCAGGAGATTCAGGTGCACGCTTCAAATTATAGCTCAGGAACTGTATAGGAATGTGTGGGGCAGAGGACTCTTTATTTGACCAGGTCGTTCACCCGTTTTCCTAAGAGAGACGTAAAATAGATCTAATGGAGATCATTGAAAACATTTTGGGAGTTTAAAGAGAGACAGATAGCAGGCAAGGTCTACGTGGTTCAGAAAGGGGTTTAGAGGTTTACTCCCAGGATGGCCAGACTCTCTACCAAAATCCTCCAGTTTGATTTTATACCCGAATACATTGCTGGTGGGAGGAACATATGTGCTGATTATTTATCAATGTTTCCTGTAAGAGGTAATTTTCTTCTCAAGCTCCAGAAGTGGAGGCTGAAGGTGATTTTAGAAGATTGTACTGTGACAGTTTTGGATCTGCCTGAAGTCAGTGCTTTGAATAAAGAAGACTGCAGTGCAACAATAAAAGAGGGATTATGTGTTTAATAAAGTTATGTGTTTCATTAGATCAGGTTGACCTAAATAAAGAAACGTTGATGTCTGACTTTAGCCTTTTGTAAAGATTTCAGATGAAATGACTGTGAAGGACAGATGATGAAAGACGATAAATTTATACCTACTGTGAGTCTTTGGAATGGCATCATATTAGGGCCACTGAAGGACAGCTAGGTTGTAGCCAATGAGACGAATCAGAGTATATTTTTGGTGCCTTCCATGGATAGTGAAGTTAATCAGGTTAATAGTGATTGTGTTATATCGTGCAGCTGTGACAAGTCTTGGAAAACAAGTTCTCCCCTCCTCCCATCCATTCTCTCACTTTACCATCAGATCCATGGGAAAAAGTAGGCATCCAAATTATTGGGCCATTTAATCTTCTGGCAAGCAATTCATGTTTTTGTCTAGTTATGGTTGACTCCTACAGCAAATGGCCTGAAGTAAAGTTTGTCAGCGAGGTCACGTCTAAGGCTATAATTGAGTTTCTTAAAAACGTATTTCTCAGAGAAGGTTTTTCAGCTACATTAGTCTCCTAAAATGGTACACAATTAAATTCAAGGGAAATAGCTGAGTTTTTAACCTTTTTGATGCTCATGACGAGCTCAGCTTGTCATGAGGCACAGTGGAGCTGTGCTCATGACGAGCTGAGCTCGCCATAACGGCAGTGGAACGCCCACGCGGGGCTAATTCCCCTCCTGTGCGGGGCGTTCCATTGAGTGGGCGGAGTCATGACGAGCTGAGCTCATCACCATCACCGCGGCGCCGCGTGCAGCCCTGCTGTGAAGGGGTTTAAAATAACCAGTACTATCACCTCTTGAGTTTACTTTATCATTTCGACACAAATGCGTTTAGTGAATAGAATAGAGTACTTGGTGAATCCATTCAATGGGCTGTTGCAAACAAGTGTGTTGTTTTGAATGCTATTAATTAAATGTTTGGTTTTATCGGAAAACTTCTCATTCGACCACTAGAGTTTGAATTGTGAGGGTGAAAGCCAACCACAAATTTTTCCCCAGCGGTGATGACACAGTGGGTCAAGGAAAACAAGTCTGTGCAGAGTTTTGATGCTAGTGTCAGAGCAAGAGTTGAGGCTATTTAAGCTTAACAAAATAAGTATTACGATAAAAGGAAAAATTTAACATTTATAGTGTTTGAAGTTGGTGATTTGGTTCATGTGTATAAGCCTAACCATGTATAGAAAGGAGAATGTAAGTATGACTCTCCTTTCAACGTGGAAGAGATCAGTGGAAATGTTGTCAGGGTCACTGGTGGGCAGTGGTGGAGTGATGAATGTCAGGAGTGTTGGGAGGGATGTTGTCGGTGGTACCACCTTGATAACGGTTGCTACCGCAATAGGCTATGGAACGGATTGCTCAAGCTCCATCTTGCTGAGTGTTTGCCAATCTGATCCATCCGTTAGAAGTAGTTCTAGAAAGAGGTCATTACTTCGCAGGTATCGAGACTAGAAACACTGTAAACACCTTGTTGCATGAAGTTTCTCTTCTGTTGTTTCTGCCTCATATTTTTTTTTTATTGTTTTTTTTCACACAAGTTTACTTAGCCTCAGGATTTCTAGGTAAGCTTGAAGAATTTTAATAACGTTGTCTATTACTGTTTATTTTTATTAAAAAATATGCCTTGTAGTACTGTGTATTTGTTCTTACATATCCCTGCATTCTGTGCTTTCTACAGTGCGCATACAGAATGCTATGTTTAAAAGAGCGTTGGTCAATTAAGGGAGTGTGCCTACCTGTGGTGGCACCAGCATCTTGATGTAACTGACTGAATAAACTCACCAGTGTTGAATCCTGACTCATCCTTTTCTGTTCTATGAGATAAAACTACAAAGGTCCAGTGCTAAGGTTGGTGTATGGAAAAAGTCAAAATGGGAGAGGATGTAGCCTTAAGGCTAGAGTGGTCAACCTCAGAGCTGGGGACCCGGGTTTGAGTCTCGGCAGGGACGCTCAACTTCCTGTGATTCTCGGCAAATCACTTAGGGGCACATGCATCATTGGAAATCTGCCCCTTTCTTACCGCAATGTTGGCATTTGGGATGCAGCATCCCAAATGCAAAAATCGCTATTTAAGTAATCGCTAAATTTGCGATTACTTAAATTGTGATTGCATTTAGGGAATCGCAAATTGCGATTCCCTAAATGCAATGCAACAAAAAAATTCGATTTGGCATTTAAGAAATGCAAATTACCATCAACTCAAAGTTGATGGTAATTTGCGAGAACTTTGAATAATGCACAAAAGTGCATTTTTCAAAGTTCTATGTTGCACACATCTATGCCCTTGGGGCATGTGTGTATGCAACATGTTTTTAAATTGTAATTTCAGGGGTGCATCAGGGTGTCCTTTCGGCACCCTTGAAATTGCATGCCCAATTTGCAAGTACCTATTGGGTACTCACAAATTGCGCATGCAATTCCCATTGATTTGTATGAGCCTCTAGGCCCAGAGGAATGAATGGGAAGCCATTCCTTATTTGCGATTCGCAACTTGCGCCATCGGAACATCACTTTTTGTGACGTTCTGTGGCCCAAAAGCCTGCAGCACTAAGCCACTTTTTTGGGCTTAATGCTGCCTGATAAATATCAGCCCCTTTAATGCAGTGTTCTGCGTTAAAGGGGCGTGCAATGGGTGTTGCTGGGGCGTTCCCAGCAACATCCTTGGCCTTTTGACACTGCCCCAGATTTACGAGAAATCCTAAATCTAAGGCAGTGCCAAAAGCTTACAGCACCAGCTTTGCAGCTTTTTCTTTCCCCCGAGCTATCGGAACAACTCCTGCCCGCTCCGAGTTTTGTTTCAGCAATGGGCTGCTGCCGGGTGCAGCTTGTGACTGCACGAGAAGCCGTAATCACTGTATTGACGTCTTACAGCCCAGCTGGGACTCGTACTGGAAGCTGGAGCGTTAAGGGGACCCAAGGTAGCCTGAGGACACCATTTGAACCGGGACACTCCATGTTCATTACCGCGTCTTTTCCCTGACTAGTGATTCCTTCTCCACATTGCACCCACCAGGGAGCGGTGCTTTCTGGGAAGTGTAGTTCACCTTGGATTGCTTTGGGTGAACAAACATGTGATCTGGGGAGGGAACTTACCGTCCAATGATGACAAGGCAGGACACTTTTAAAAGCATGGGTGGAGTTTCATCCTGTTTGTAGCAGCATCTGAGGAAGGCTTATCTTGCCGAAATGCATTATGCTGTTTGGTCTGAATAAAGGGCTCCCAATTGGTTTCCCCGAGTGGCCTCTTTCCTTTCCAACTAGAGGGGTGTTTCGTTGTGATTTTATATATATATATATATATATATCAACCAAGTAAGATTGAACCAAACTTTGAACCAGCCTCCTTAATTTCCCTGGAATGTCTGTTACTTATATTAGATCTCTTACATAATTTTGTTGTATTAAGAAATGGGGTAAAACAACATTGGGAGGCTCGCTCCTTTACAGAGACGAAGGGACTGATCTCCAAAATCTACCGGATTTTACAGCACCCGCACACTCCGCCTTCCCTGCCATACCAGCAACGCTGGCACTCCCTCTCGGGCGTGGACATCACCCCGGCACAGTGGTCCAGACTATGGTGTGACATACCCCGGATTTACCGTAGTATATCGCAACAGGAGAATGCCTATAAAATGATGACTCAGTGGTACTACACACCGCAGCGGTTACATAGAATGTTCCCGAACTCCTCTCCCGTGTGTTGGAGGTGCCGATCTGCGACTGGGGATTTCCTGCACATATGGTGGACCTGTCCCTTGCTGAATCTCTTCTGGAAGGATGTCTTAAGCCACATCAGGGGGGTACTGGGATTTCCTCTGCCTGAAGCCACTTGAACGATACTACTGGGTATTAAACCTGCAGGATTGAAGGCCCTCACTCGGAGCGAATGGGCGCTGGCGCTCCAAATGCTGGAAGCGGCTAGGCAGCTCATTGCTCTGTACTGGAAGAAGGTGGAAGCCCCGCCTATCGCTGCGTGGTTTGTGCGCCTCTGGCATGTCATGACAATGGAACTTCTCACAGCCCGGCTGCAGGCCCGAGATGTGCGCTTCAAAGCGGTGTGGCAACACCTGGTGAAATACCTGTGCGCCATAGAGCATGCGCGTCACATGCCCCCTAAGCTCCGGGCGCTACGATTAGTGGAAGATGCAGTAGTTCCCCCTGACCCCGGTAGATTGCTGGCATGAGGTTTTGGTGTGTGAGGCTTTGCGCACTGTCAATGACATTGGCAGCCCCGACGGCTGACACAGTGCCCCTTCATCCCCCCTCTCAGCCCCCACTCTTGGCGTCTAGTGGCTCCTCTCTCTCTTAGTCTCCTCCTTTCCTTTACTCCTACTGTCTTCTCTACTTTGCTGTCCCCTTTCCTGTCGCTCTCCTGAAGTTTTGACCATCTTGGTCTTATAGTTCTAATCCTCTGGGATTAATGGTTCCAGATGTTTCAGGGATCGGGCTACCTTGTGCAGTGACTACACGGGATCTGTTGACTGAGTATGACGCGACCGGCCCTTATGGGTTGTAGGTAAAACGCTGTGTATAACTTTGAGCTTGAGTACTGTCAATGATCTTCCATTTTCTCATGCTATAACGCGGCCGGCCCTGTTGGGTTGTAGGCTTACCGCTGTGTACAAGTCACTCCACTGCAACTCCCTGTTATGGGGTGAAATAAAAAGATTTGACAGCAAAAAAAACAACATTGGGGCCCCAATGTTGTTTTATATATATATCTGTGTCGCTCGAAGCCCTCCCAAACATTGACCTGGATGTATTTATACAGTGATTAATTAATTGCATACAACTGTTATTTAACCAGGTTGCTGTGGATAAAATTTGAAATATACTTTTTTATATTTACACCACAACTAAAAACTTTATGCACTTTAGCACTTTTTTACACAATTAATCAACATTGGTTTGGAATGTGGATTTTAACTTGCTCTTAACATTGAAATTTTATTGCAATGTGAAGGAATATTATGGAAGCATACCTGTAGTTTTAGTACACAGTGTTTCTTCTATGTCAGTTGAATTTGTATGCTAGCGAAGCCAGTTGCATACGAGAGCATTCAAACTGTATTTAAACCAATGTGCACACTTCACCATGTCATGGATTCAAGCGCTCTTTGTAGCGCGAAACGCGTCATGCCGACTTTTTGCACAGAAATAAATTAATCTGCACAAATTCTGCGGCCGTATCCGTTACTTTGCCTGTGAGACAGTGTCACCAGGAGATTGGATCCTTTGGATATCTTAAGCCGGCGAAAGTCTCTTTCCGGCGTTTTACGGACCCCCTCTCGTTTTGGGCCGCGGCACTTGGAGAGACACGTTTTCCCGTTCAAGGAAGACTTTAGGTGTTCCGGAAGGAGCAGTGCGGCGGAACCCCCTATGAACCAAGGAGAAAACAAACCGAGAGCAGACCGGGATACAACCGATTCAGATGAAGAAGTGAATCCCGTCGTCGGCTCAGGTACGTGATCGTGAAGCGGCAGCTCAAGGGGTGAGAGGTGTGCACGCCAGGCAAGCCGGGAACTATTCAAGTCTCCTGGGTTGAGAAGGCTAGACTGACTACTACAGTGCAATGTCGGCTGACATATTGAAGGAACGAGAGCTGGCAGCAATGTTTGGCGGGGCTGGTGTGATACAGGATAAAGTAACCCCCACTAATACAGGCACAAGAGGGACTAATATGACATTAAAGGAGAAGTTTAAATTGCTGGAAAAGAAAAGTCGGTCGGAACAAAGCAAATGGTGGGAATCGCGTTCTTTAAAGATGTACCTAGATGTGGAAAGAGTCCCACGTGGGCTCCACATTCTCCTTGCACCGAGCTATGAGACACCCAACCCTCTAATTATGCGTGAGTGGGCGGAATGCAATCTAGACTCTTCTAAACGTCTTATGCAGATCCTAGTAAAATACGCTGACATCGACAGGACAACATTACTGGAGGAAATTGCAAAAGTCAATGAAGAAATTGATACAATGGATCAGGAAGAGGAAAAACAGAAATTGCGTCAAGAAATGATTGCTCGATTGAAAAAAGAAGAAGATAAAATAAAGGAACGTAAAACCTACAAGTTCTTTCGTGACAAAACAGATTACAAAATGGGACAAATTTTCACATTCTCTAAAAAAATATGAGGTATATAGGTCTAACAAGGATAACAAAAAAGTGATGACAACCAAATCCAAAAACTTACGAACAGATGCATCATCATCGGGTACTTCTCAATCAGACCTGAGCCGTGTCCCAGATAGTGATTCGGAGCAGGAAGGATTGGCAAGACAGACAATGCCCAAACGCACCCTTGATGAAGAGCTGGCTTTTTTATGCGACGAAAGGATGCAAACCCTCCGCCCCAGAACTCAAAGAACAAACTACGGCCAGGGAAAAACTGGAAACGTGGGCAACGAGACAGGAACAACTTACAAGAAAAGAGGAGGTTGGAGAAAAGTGAAATGAATACTATCGCAACACCGAACAAAACAATTGTAAACCTATCGGACGTGACACTCAACACTAGAGAAATGGAAATACTCAGTTTGGGGCTAACATACTGCCCAACACAGGATTTCAATTATGTGAAAACTAGACTCGCTATATTTAAAAGTACACGCAAATTAAAACTGAAGAAATTCCATATGCTAAATCGCAATCCCATTAATCCAGCTCCAACAATGGTAAATGAGCCTTTGGAGACTTGCAACAATACACAGACAACGGCAAATCTCATCAAAGACATACAGGAGTTGTGGGATGCAGATGCAACAACGAATATATCAGGCTCTCAAGGAGAACAAACAAGTGCATCTGATATGCAGTCCAACGCATCTTCAGATTTGACCTTTGGCCCATTGACAGAATTTAAACCTAAATCAACTTTTAACCCAGTCATGCTGAAAGACTCAATCGATCTCTTTCATGAGCAAGTAACAGATCAACTCAAGGAGCTTAATATCAAAACCTACAGAGGCAAAAAGAAATACAATAAGGAAAAGGCCGAGTATAACACCCTGATGACTAAATTAAATAAGAACAAAAAAGTAATTATTCGTGCCTCAGACAAAGGAGGCAACATTGTTTTAATGTCCAAGGAAATGTACACCAAGGAAGCTCACAAGCAACTAAACGACAGAAAGTGTTACACAAGATGTACGGCAACTGAACTTAAAACTATGTACTAGGATTTTAACAAAAAATTATCCAATTGGAAATCAGAAGGCCTTATTACTGGACAAGAACTGAAATTTCTCAGAAACAATTTTCCTGTGGTACCTACGATTTACTTTTTACCTAAAATCCACAAAGATTCAAGTAATCCGCCGGGCCGGCCTATCATCTCAGCGAGAATATGTGGATTTTTTCTTACAAAATCATGTGAAAGCTCTCCCATCATATGTGAGCGATACAAGTGTCTTTCTACGCAAGATAAAGGACATCAACTGGGAATCCAATTTTTTGTTGATAGCCCTAGATGTCAGCTCTTTGTACACCAGCATTGTACATTTGGATGGTTTGAGAGCGCTTGAATTTTATTTAGAGAAATCATTGGGTGGCATGCCAAAACATAAAGAAATGTTATTGGAAATGGTGAAATTTTGCTTGAGTAACAATATATTTATGTTTAACAATTTGTTATATAGATAATTACAAGGTGTCGCCATGGGGGGCAGCTTCTCCCCCAGCTACGCATGTCTTCACATGGGGTGGTGGGAGGAGCTGGTCTTGATGGTTGAACACAGGGAGGCTATGACCACACAAGTAATAACATGGCTACGTTTCATAGACGATCTATTTACCATATGGAACGGAAGTGTAGAGACAGCGGAGAAATTTGTTCAGGCAATCAACATAAACAATCTAAGCCTACACTTCACTGCGAACATTAGCCACACATGAGTGACCTTCCTAGATACTGAGATAATCATTGAGAATAACAAAATTGAAACTAAACTCCACCGCAAAGCAACTGCAGGAAACTCAACACTCCATGCCAAAAGTGCACATGTGAAACATCTGATAAACAGCATCCCCTATGGGGAAATGCTGGGGTTAAGGCGCAATAACAGCAAAGACTGTGATCTCCTTTTAGCCCAGGAAGAAAGCAAGAAGAGGTTTCAGGAGAGAGGCTACTCTGACAAGATTGTCAAAGCGGCTATCTCAAAATCTATGCTTAAGAGTAGATTTATTGGGCATAGGAGAAGGCACTAACAACATGGCTATGGATACAAACATGACTGTAATAGATCAGGAATTCAGGATCATTGTCCAATATAGTAATCAGTATAAAAAGATTGAATCTATCATCAAGAAAAATTGGTGTTTGGTTTTAGGTGATCCCGTTATAGGTCATAAACTACCAAAAAGACCGTCTATAACATATAGCAGAGGACAATCAATGAAAGATGAACTAGTGGAAACCAGTGCAGAACTCATAGAGTCATCTAACTGGCTTCAAACACATACCGACTTCTTTAACTGCAAATCATGTAAAGCTTGCCAACGGTGTGAATAAAACCACGTACTTCTCACCATTTGATCAAAGGGAACACAAAATTTGCAAACTATTGACATGCAAAACCGAGTATGAGGTTTATGTGTTGTACTGCCCCTGCAATCTACTTTATGTAGGGAGCACGAAGCTCCAAGTCCATAAAAAAATGTTGCAACATTTTCGAGCAAACAATAATCAAGACAACACTTACCCGGTGGCAAGACATTTCAAACTGAAACATGAATCCAAAAGCCGTGAATTAAGATATTATGTCATTGATTGTGTCCCAGTCAGCAGACGAGGGGGTAACAGAGAGACCAGATATATTCTGGAACTTAACACCAAACAACCCTCAGGTCTCAACGTCACTCAAGATTTGTTTACATGCCTCTGAAAACACCAAATCCAATCTAATAGGACTATTTCTTTTAAATAGGTACATAGGTTCAGCAGGTTTTAATACTATGAAGTTTATTCTGGGTTTTGCCATGTTTGCACATTATTTATTGACTATTTATATTAGTAACATGTTTCTTTTATATATGAATTTTATATTCAATAAGATTTTATATATAGCAATAGTTTTTAAGCTAATAGTGAATTTATCTAATAATTTTAGTCTTTTAGTTTAACTTAATCTATAGTGTAACAGTTACTTGGTGTCGACATTAGGGCAATTCAGCCTCTTAAAAACGCACCTTTGGCCAATTGGGGGAGACAATTCTCTCTGAATAACCAACTTCGATTTAATTTTGGAAAATATGACAGTCCCCCCTGCTCTAACATCTAGATATTTAAACCGAGATATCAACCAAGTAAGATTGAACCAAACTTTGAACCAGCCTCCCTAATCCTTAATTTCCCTGGAATGTCTGTTGCTTATATTAGATCTCTTACATAATTTTGTTGTATTAAGAAATGGGGTAAAACAACATTGGAGCCCCAATGTTGTTTTATATATATATATATATATATATCTGTGTCGCTCAAAGCCCTCCCAAACATTGACCTGGATGTATTTATACAGTGACTAGCAGCCCGCCCCAGCGTTGCCTGGGGCAGAAAGGGGCTGGGGGCAGCATTTGAGGCTTGCGTGCGCTAAGGGCTCCCGCCCGTCCCTCTGTGCACACCCGCTCCCGCCCGACCCCCTCCCGCCCCGACTCCCTCCCGCCCCGACTCCAATGTACCTTTACCTTACCTGAGCCGCCGCTCCTTCCCGCGCTCCTGACTTCACCACCGCTCCATGTCTGCCGCTCCTCCTTGTCATCACGCACGTCGCGGCCAGCGCAGCGTCGCGGCCAGCGCTACTTTCAGGGCACTACTTTTTTTTAAAAGTTATATTTTTAAATTTACGTTTATTTTTTTTATTTTTTATAGCCTATGTCCATCTGCACACCCTGACAATTTCTACAATGTATCGGGTGTGTGGATTGGCGCTGTGGTTCCCGAGTTTACCTGGCTCAAAGGTTTGTGTTCTTTCTTTATAATAGTAGTATAGATTAATTAATTGCATACAACTGTTATTTAACCAGGTTGCTGTGGATAAAATTTGAAATATACTCTTTTATATTTACACCACAACTAAAAACTTTATGCACTTTAGCACTTTTTTGCACAATTAATCAACATTGGTTTGGAATGTGGATTTTAACTTGCTCTTAACATTGAAATTTTATTGCAATGTGAAGGAATATTATGGAAGACATACCTGTAGTTTTTGTACACAGTGTTTCTTCTATGTCAGTTGAATTTGTATGCTAGCGAAGCCAATTGCATACGAGAGCATTCAAACTGTATTTAAACCAATGCACACACTTCACCATGTCATGTGATCAAGCGCTCTTTGTAGCGCGAAACGCGGCATGCCGACTTTTTGCACAGAAATAAATTAATCTGCACAAATTCTGCGGTCCGTATTCGTTACTTTGCCTGTGAGACAGTGTCACAAGGAGATTGGAACCTTTGGATATATATATATATATATATATATATCACCTCCATTCACCTCCCTACTGATAAGGATGTACAGCCGCACTCACAACGTTTTGCTTGAAGCACTTTATTCGACTGTTGGGGCTGATAACCTGCCGCGTTTCGTTTACTCCTGTAAACTTCCTCAAAGGTCGGCCCACGCAGACAGGAAATGTTCTCGGGTCCCAGTAGATCTTGTTTTAAATACTTGCCGGCCCTCTAGTGGACATCCACAATGTGCCAGTGGCTAGGCATGATGGACGATGTAGTCCCGCATTTCCTGTTCTCTGCGCTGTTCTTTTTCAAGATGTTGCCTTGTTTTTTCGGTGTCGCAGGAATGCAGAGAATTCCTGAAATGTTGTGCCAGTTGCAGTCCATAATTAATCATGCTGCTTTGGAGCCATACCTAACTCGGGTGTTTGGTGGCAGCCCCTTACCCGTGTATTCGTTTTACCGAGAAGACAAGGTTTTGGTCCAAGGTCGGGTAAGGTAGGGCGCTCTCGCTGGCTGTGCGTAGCTCTTGCGGCAGGACCACGCCGCTATATATCACCTCCATTCACCTCCCTACTGATAAGGATGTAGAGCCGCACTCACAACGTTTTGCTTGAAGCACTTTATTCGACTGTTGGGGCTGATAACCTGACGCGTTTCGTTTACTCCTGTAAACTTCCTCAAAGGTCGGCCCACGCAGACAGGAAGTGTTCTCGGGTCCCAGTAGATCTTGTTTTAAATCCTTGCCGGCCCTCTAGTGGACATCCACTATGTGTCAGTGGCTAGGCATGATGGACGATGTAGTCCCGCATTTCCTGTTCTCTGCGCTGTTCTTTTTCAAGATGTTGCCTTGTTTTTTCGGTGTCGCAGGAATGCAGAGAATTCCTGAAATGTTGTGCCGGTTGCAGTCCGTAATTTTTCGTGCTGCTTTGGAGCCATACCTAACTCGGGTGTTTGGTGGCAGCCCCTTACCCTTGTATTCGTTTTACCGAGAAGACAACATTTTGGTCCAAGGTCGGGTAAGGTAGGGCGCTCTCGCTGGCTGTGCGTAGCTCTTGCGGCAGGACCACGCCGCTATATATCACCTCCATTCACCTCCCTACTGATAAGGATGTAGAGCCGCACTCACAATGTTTTGCTTGAAGCACTTTATTCGACTGTTGGGGCTGATAACCTGACGCGTTTCGTTTACTCCTGTAAATATATATATATATAAAGACTTTAATCATAGATCTTTCACCAAACTCCTTAAAATGGAAGGGAAGGAATCCATCTCTTTTAAGACATTCTGAGACAGAGGCTAGGATGGTCCACTGGTATTTCAAGGGTACATACCTCATAATCCCGGTATACCAACCTTATCCGAGAGTTCGTCAATTCCACTTAAAGCGGCGGCAAGTTCAAGGCTTTCAACTTTTTATTGTCTTTAGCACCATGGTGCTTCACCAAGTTAATGAAGCAGGGAGTTGAGCACCTGAGGGACAAACTCCTCATCATGGTTATCAACTGGTTGGCATGACCTGTATGTCCTAGGACTACAAAGTCCTATCACAACATCTACCTTTTGTGGTAGAACTCCTCCAGAGTTGGGGGCTTCATAATCAATTAACCAAAATCAGACTTGGTACCCACAGAGATAAATGGATTATTTGGATTCTCAGACACAACCACTAAACTTCTGAGTTCGAAGATCAGATCCTTCAAAGGGGGTTGTGAAACAATATGGCTTGGAAAACAGTTTCTTTATGATATCTGACAAGAATTGTAGAGTTTCTTGCAGTGTTGGCTTAGCTTAGCTTTCTAGTTCTCCTGCATTAGGTAGCTTTTTTAAGGTTAAAAATCTAAGGATTGGATTGTTTTACGTGGACTCAGCAACTATTTCCTTGGATGCCGAATAGGAGATCTAATGGCGGTTAAAACATATGGAACGGTGGGAATGTAGAGCGTAAGTTGATCGTCTCCAAATGTATTTATAAAGTCCAATGCCAGCAGGAAGGTTGGGGAGCCTGATTCTTTCTCTTTTTACAGAAGAAAGATGGTCAGATAAGGAACTAGGCATATGCATATAAATGATCCAGAGTTCCAGGTAAGCTTATTCACAATAAAGTGTTTAACAAGGGCCAAACCAAATTATTGAGTGTTACTGATAATGGATAAGCTATCATCAGTATGATATGTTACCAGGGTATGGGTCCGAAGTCCAAATCCTGGTGGAGCTAGCTAAAGAATATGACACTATTGCCTATATGGCAGAATACCTTATAGGCAAAGACATTCTTTTTGCCAGGTAGGGAAGCAAGACTTCTGGCAGATTGGACCCTCAGATTTTTCAAAGACTGATGCTTCTATGGAGTTCTTTGAAAACAGCGCTTTTCACAACCCATCTAAGTCTGCAGCTTCCCTGATTATTTAACTGTCTTCTGCAAGCCCTGGCCACAAATGTGTTCCTTCATAAATGGATGGGGGATCTTCATTTCACTATGCCTTCCAGCAATATCGTTTATAATGAGTTTCGGAACCAAAACCTAGGCCATGAGACAACGTATGAACCTGGTACTAGTTATACCAGTGTGGAAATTACAGGTGTGGTTTCCAGGACTCATAGAACTAGCTATAGCATCTACAGTTCTTCTTCTAGAGTTTCCTCAGATATTGATGAACGTTTTGGGAGAAGTTCATTCTTTCCTCAAGTGAGGATTACTACAACTGCAGGCAGGGAGATTTTCTGAAAGATGGTAAGTCCCAGCTATTTTATAATCAGTTTCTTTCTCAATCAACAAGGCTTGGTTTACTGGAACTAAAAAGACATAGAAGTTGGTCTGGATAGGTAGGCTGGTTGGTATACCTAAACAACTGAACCTGGTGGGGTAGATGTAATGGGGTAGATGTAGATGTAATGGACGTTGTCAATTTTCTGTCAGGGTCAGTGATTTGAGCTGGCCAAATGCCCACTGACAGTCTTGCAGCAGTAGAATCCTATGGTAAGAAATCTTCTCTGAGGATTTTATAATTTCTGGAGTCTTGATCTTCTATTTCAGGATTGTCAAGTAAACACCTGGTGGGTATGTTTACCTGTTATCATGGTGCACAGTTTCAGTAGTGAAAATTCTAGATATTAATGGGAGGATGTTTATGCCAGAGGGAATCATGTATGTGGTGGGAAGACAGACACAAACATCAACCATATCTATTTCTATCTATACTATCCAAATCATCCTCATTTATGTGTATTTAATGCTTAGAAGAGTACAGCAGTAGGATGGAAAAGTTGAGACCTAGAGAGGTGAAACAGCTTGTTATGTCTTTTGCAACCATATTTAGAGGAACATAATCTCATTTGAATAAATGGATAATGTCACAAGAATTAAAGTAGGAATCTTGGTGCTCGTATGGTAGGAGAAGTCAAGGCTACAAATCAGGGGATTGGACAGCAAATCTAATTCAGAAGAACAGCAGTGAGGGATTAGCTTGTGTCCTTCCCTGTGGCCCTTTGAAATCTCTATGAGGTAAGATTCCAATTGTGAGGCGAGCAGCACCATTTCTGTATGCTGCATTCTGTAGGAGTGGGTGTGAGTTCGAATTCGGCCATCCACCAGCTGGAGTCTCGTTTTGAGGTATTCTTGCTGAAGATCACTACCTCTGTCGTGTCGGTGTTGAGTTTGATACAGTTTGCTTTCATCCAGTTAGTGACTTTGGTCATGGAGGCATTAAACTTGCTTCTTGTGTTGATGGTCATAGAGGGAGAGTGTGAGTTGCGTGTTGTCGATGTAGGAGTGGATGTTGATGTCATGAGGGCAGATGACGTTGAGCAGAGGGATCGTGTATATGTGGGAGCAGGTAGGGGCAGAGTTGTGAACCTTAAGGCACTCTACAGATGGGTTTACAGTCTTCCAATGAGTAAGGTGTCTTGCTGACAGCTTGTATTATTTCTGTTAAGAAGGAGCAGATCCAGCAGAGAACTGATCCATAGATGCCAATCCCATTCAGAAGCTTGATGAGGATGGGGTGTGAGACCTTGCCAAATGCTGCAGAGAGGTCCAGGAGAATGAGGGCTGCCATGTCTCCTATGTCAAGGATCTTGCGGATGTCGTCTGTGGCAGCGATGAGTGCTGTTTCTCTTCTGTGGTTGGGCATGAATCTAGACTGTGTGTCCTTGAGGAAGTGGTTGTTGATGAGGTGGTCAGCGAGGCGTCAATTGATTAGTTTTTCTAAAACTTTTGATGGGTATGCTAGGTGGGAGAGGAGTCTGTAGTTGGACAGCTTGACTGGGTCAGCAGATGGTTTTTAGAGCTGGGGCCATGATAGCGGCATTCTTCCAGATGTCGAGGATGTGCCTTAGTTGATGGAGGATTTTGAGGATGGGTATTAGTACTTCTCTGATCGCTAGTAAGCCTTTAGTGAAGGTGTGGTGGGGTAAAGGTTAGATAGGGCTCCCGAGTAGATGGCCTTTATGGTTGCAGCTGTTTTGATGGTAGACATGGCGGGCTATGAGATCATGGTTTGTTCTTAGGCTGTGATGGGAAGTTGAGTTGGGTCAGTGGAGGTGTCTGGTTGCGGATTGAAATTGCCGTATATGAAGGGGATTTTGTTACAGATTCATTCTAAGAGCTTGTTGCACAGGGCTTGCAAGGGGGTGGTGTTGCTGGAGGTGACAAGGGGAGCAGTGAAATCTTTGATGTTTAAAGTGTCCTCGCTGCTGGTAGTGCCAGCGTTAATGCAATGCGCTCGAGCTGTATGCACTTGGTGTTACTTATTTGGTGGTGGTAGTGTCTTAGGGTGGATTTCAAGATGTCTTCATCTATGGTGTCTTGACATGTTCTCCATTTTTGCTCTAGTTGCTTGAAGTGGTGTTTTATCAGCTTGAGGTCCTCTGTGTACCAGCTAGCCTTTCTTCAGGCTCTTGCTGCTGGATTGCACTTGAGTGGATCCAAGTTATCGGTACATGCTGTGATCGAGCTGCTGGGGCTCTTGATAGCTTTTGACAATGTTTTGGTGTACTCTGGCCATTGCGTAGAGAGGACGGAAGCCCACTCCTCTTCTGTCATGCTTTTCCAGCTGCGGCAAGCGTTCTGGTGGTGGCAGGTTTGTGGTGCTGTGGCATGGGTATGCTGAAACTGACAAGGGCGTAGTCAGTCTTGGTCATAGTTGTTGGCTTCTCAACTATGATCTTGATTCAGGAGAAAATCAGGTCCGGCGGTGTGGGTGAGTATGGTAATGTGTCAGGATCACACTCCACAGGATCCGCACGCAGCAACAATGCTCCACCTCCGGACCCTCCGAACACCCTGAAGTATAAACACAGGGCGTTCAGACGATACGGCGAGGGAAAAAACCCCAAAAGGGGAAAAACCCAAAAGAACAAAGAGGAGAAGGAAAGGGCAGCAGGGAAAAAGAAACTGGAAGACAAAAAACACAAAGGTTAATACATTCCTTAAGTACTACACTCATTAATGTCTCACTAACATGTAACCGTAGATTCACCTGAAAAGATATGCGCCCAAACACCTAACTGCTGAACCTCTCCTTCCTTTCACCCTGGAGAAAACAAATAAACACATAAGGTATTAACAAGAAACGTGGCCCACCATCTGCCTACAATATGTTAACCCTATCTAGTTACATACCCTATGGCCTAGACAGCAACCTCTAAAGAAAACAGGTTCATGGCAGATGACTGAGCACCAACAGAAGAAAAGCAGCGTTGTTGGAAAGGTAGAGAAGTTCCCTTTTTAAGCTGATCTTAACTCCTATGCTTCCACGAAGGTGTAGAAAGATCCTTTAAACAAAAGTTATTCCTTGAAAGATACACCAAATACGGTATGATGTAGTTCCTTCACTACCATCATCCGCTTTGGTATTTGCAAAATCCAAATAAAACCACTGGTACTCCAATGTCACTTTTCGTGACGGTAGTGTGGAGGTCCGTCAATTCCCCCCCTACACTCCGCCACCGCAAAACAGATAGGGAATAAAAATGGCAGAAAATCCACTGATAGCGGTATCAGCGCGAGACCAACCAAGCCTCTGGTCCCCAACACAGTAAGTAATCCCCGCAGCCGCGAGGCACAACAAACACGGAGAAACTCCGGAAATAATTCAATGAACGCGCTAGCCAGCGCGATTAACACAAATACCAGGACGAATGAGCTTTTCTCCTCCAAACCTGACACTCAGCTGGGAAATCACTGGAAACGGACCGGAACGAACAGAGGAGCAGCCGCGCCTCCGCACACAGAATCACGAGCACTGGGTTCCTGGCTCTACCCCGTGATATCCTGCTCGCCGGGGATTCTGGGTACTGTAGTTCCAGGCCCAGTAAAGCTGGGTGACGTAGTTCGTTGCAGGCGCGGTGACCTACTACCTGACATAATGTGCTGGGAGAGGCAGAGATGTTCTGGAAGGGCTGTGTAGTTTGGGTCAGTGCAGTCTTCTAGCTGCAAGGCAAGGTCTCCGGGGAGGATGAAGATGCTGGCGTTGATGATGAGGGGGTGCGATGAATTCCGCGGTCGCTGGCAAAATGGGTGCAGGGTCTCGGTGGTCTGCATTCAGGGGTTCTGCTGAGGAAAAAGTTGGCTTTGATGCATGTCTTGAAAGTCAGGTGTTCCATGGAACTGGTGGGGATGTCCGTTTAGGTGATGGAGCTGAGGGTATCTTTGTTTATTATGGCAACTCACCTCTGAGATTGTGCTGATGGTCTTGCCTGGTGATCTTGTTGGTGGAGGGGATGGCTTTAGCGATGTCTGGTGCCAAGGTTGGAGGTAGCCATGTTTCCTTGAAGAAGAGAAGTTCTGGAGTGTGGTCACTCCAGTTTGTAGTGGCATTTCACCCTTGTGCTCCTGTTTCCATTAGTCCTGCCCCATTAGTCCTCCTGGCCCAGGTCCTCCATGTCCACCTGTCCTGTCCCACTGGCATACCTTGTACTGACCCTAATGGACTTGGGCCTGCCATCCTGGACCTCCTGATCCTTGTCCACATGACTTGCTTCCTAAAGTTCTCCATCTGGACATAGTTCCACTGGTCCTTGTGTTTATGTAGTTTGGTGCATGTCCACCTAACCCTGGCCTTCCTGGTTCTGTTCCTACTGCTCCAGGCCCTCAGGGTCTATGTCCTCCTGGAAATTGGCATCACTGTCTACATGTGTTGAGTCTTCATAGACCTGGTCCTCCTGTCTTGGGTCTTAATTGATCTTGCTTACCTGGTCTTCATAGTCATGGTCAACCCACATGTACTCTTCCTTCTGATCCTGGTCCTTCTAGTCCTATTCCATCTGGTTCTAGGTTCCTGGACTAGGTCCTCTGGATTGCCCCAGTCCTTGTGACCATGGTCCATGTGGGCCTGTGTAGAGTATTGGTCTTCTTAGTACTCATGTTCTTTCTGGTCCCTAAGCCCATTTTTGTTTCTGGAGCTAGGCCTAGTCTCACTGATTCTCCTAACTGTTGTCTTCCTGACTGTAGACTTCGCACTTAGGGCATTACACTGGACTTTTTCCCATCACCTTTGGTGTTTAATGTACACTGCCCTGAATGGCAAGGATATGCCCAGATGTGGGTCCCATGCTCAGTGTGCCACTGGAGCAAAGCGACACTCAAGGTACCCCTGATTGATAAGCTCCATTCAGGGTAAAACAGGTTTTGCGTTGTGTATGTTATTGGTGTTTAAATGTGCAATACCTTTACTTTATGCAGGCATACTCCCAAAATGGATCTGGTGAGGTCTTTGGTATAGATTTTTTACTGAGGTTGGAACATCTCAGGTGAACCTTGTTTACCACATGGCATTCAGTATTTAAATGAAGAGTTACAGTTGGTGCAGGTCGATCTTATTAACCTGGAGTATCAAGAAGATTACTTTTTTCCACTCTGGAAAGGAGCAATATCGTGAGCATATTTTCTGTAAATGGCAACGGGAGTAAGATCAGGTTTATGCCAGTGTTATATTGTTCTTATTGGAAACTCTTCAACAAAGGTCTTCTACACATGGCATGATAAATGGAGAAATACCGGTCATCCTAGGCTTGTAAGTTGTTTAACAAGCTTGACACAAATGTACTATATACTAGTTTTCCTATGCACAATTGGTTGTGATTCTCTATGGTGGGTGACTTTTGATTAAGTAGCATACTCTGTATAATTTTTAAATGAAGCTGAAGTTTGGTGTTTATTTGTTGTCAGATTCCTAATTTGTATGTGCACTATGTGTAGGAGAGTAGGGTCTGCTTCTTATGGTTACCCCCACTTTTTGCTGTGATTGTCTGGTTTTTCGACTTTAGTGTGGCTGTGGACCTGCTAATCAGGCCCACAGCCCAGCTGTTCTCTCTCTAAATTGATACCATGTACTTTAGGTACATACCAGATTGGTTACTGGGTCACCCTTGTGAGCCCCTGTATAGTGTACCATAGGTACCCGGGGCATAGGTGCACCCTAGGCTTACCAGGGGCTGCAGCATGTATTGTGCCACCCCTGGTTTGCCTTCCAAACTGACACCACAGGTCTGTTCACACAGCCTGGGTAAGGTGGTGTAATCACCCCTTACTTAGATATAGTATACCAATATCTATATATACATATAGACACAAATGCACCTATAAGTCACTCCTATGGCAGGCCTTGACAATCCTGGAGGCAGAGTGCTTGATTTTATGTGAGAGGGTGCCTTAGCATGAGCTGAGCCCCTCTGCAGCTTTCGGAACCATCTCCTTATAGCTGTTCTATGATATAGCCATACCATATACTCTTAAGTGCATTATAATCCTGGCGGTTAATGCTAACTTAGGCTTGGCTTTATCAACACATGTTGTGTAAGGTGTCAAACACTTTAGAATACTACCCCCCGCCAATCCTGGCGACGGGGGTAGCATTCCACTCTTCTAGAGGGAGAAGACATGTAGTTACTGGTTTACCCGGTTAAAGTTAAACGAGCCTCAGCATCACAAAATGGATGCTGCTGCCACAGACACGAGTCTGACCTCCTGTTGCTGGACGAAACTCCAGCAGGGGATGCCTGGACAATAGGTTTCCTGTCCAAGGAGGTGCTGGCACCTCCCCAGACAGGCTTTTGTGTATTGGGGCAGGGAGGGCTGCATTCAGTGAATGCTTTCTAGACACTGCCTGGGGCACACAAGGTACTCCATACATTTCCCAGTACAAACCGGTTGCTGGGGTACTCTGCCCCAGCTCTGGCGCGAAACTGGACAAGGGAAAGGGGTGTAACCGCCCCCTTCTCAGGTCCACCCATAGGAGGGACCTTAAGGGTAGTCCAGCCCCAAAACTTAGTATAAGTATAGGAACCCAGTCACTAGGGGCCAGATGTAGGTCGCCCAATACCGGTCGGTAGCGGCCAAAATTACCGAATTTCGGCCGTTACCGACCGGTATTGGGCTTTTTAGATGTAGGTGCCATTTTTGTAGGATTCGGTATTTTACCGAATCGGTAATTTAAGGATTCGGTAAAATACCGAATTCTTAACATACCGATTCAGTAAATTACCAAATCCAGGATGTAGGGAGCACTCAAGTTAGTGCATTCCTCAGTTAAGGATTAGTTATTTACCACCAACTACAAGTTGGTGGTAAATAATGAAAACCTTTGAAAAAGCATTTTTTTTGCTTTTCCAACAGTGCCATGTTGCAGACATACATGCCCTTAGGGCATGTATGTCTGCAACATGTGCACCCATACACAGTTGAGGGGTGCAACAGGGTGTCAAAGTGACACCCTGCCACCCTTCAATGTTTTTCCCCTTTTACCGAATCAGTATTTACTGATTCGGTAATTGACATTCATTCCTATGGGCCTCCAGGCCCGTAGGAATGAATGGCAATTACTGAATCGGTATAAATACCGAATATTACAGATTCGGTAAAATTTACCGAAAAATTACCTACATACTATTTACCTATTCTTAAATACTGAATCATACCGATTCGGTATTTAAGAATAGGTAAATAGTATTTACCTACATCTGGCCCTAGGACTTTAGAATACCCTGGACGAAACTTTGAAACATAAATCCTGGGCCTCCGACATTCCGTTTCGACTGGAAGACGGAAGACATCTCCCTTGTGGTCAAGGAGTGACCACCCTGTTCAAACAGGCACCAACAGCAACTTTGCCGGTCTGCATTTTTGAGGCTCCCGCCGGATCCCGAAGAATCTGCGACACAGGACATGGACTTCCAGACATCTCTGACACGGTCCGTCGCTCACAGCAAAGCTGAGACCCGTGGCGGACACGAGAGACGTGGCACCGGAACTCCTGGACATCCTGCATTTTGCAAGCTGCACTCACTTCACGAGGTAACTCGAAGTCGTGCATTGGGGTGCTTGAAGCCCCAGACCCGAGCATCATTTTGCACTAAAGCTCAGAGGCCCCCACTCCACGAGTGACCCGTGGGCCCCGCTTTTGCATTTCAGCTTGATGCGTCTTCGCGGTTCCTAGTCTGTTGGCTAGTCAGCCCCCCGAAGGCTTTCTTTTGGATCTAACTTACTTTCCTGGTTGCTCCAGGCTTGCTTCAACTTCCCTACAAAGGAGAAGTTCCTCAGACCTTGCTGGTCTGCACTGAAGCCAATCTCGACATCCTGCGTGGGTTGCGTTTGCCAAGGCTTGTTGGGTCCAGTCCAGATACCGACACCGCAGTCAACTAAATCCTTCGTGGGACAGCTCGAATCCAGCTCCTGGTCATCGTCGACGCCTCCTGGTCCTCGTGGCTGAAGAGACAAACTTCACATCTTCACCTGAAATCACCCCACATCTGGTGGCATCTTTGTATCGCCGCCCTGGTAACTGGCAAGTGACCCAGACTCTGTCCCTTCTGCTTTCAGGTTCTACAGATCTTCGATCCACCCTTGGATCCACCAGACACTTTTAATCTGGTCGCCTGCAGCACTTCTTTGCAGCTCTCCATTGAAAACGACGACGAAACCCGACACGAAAAGACACCTATGCACCCGGCTTCCCTGGGTGAGGTAACACGAGTACTCCGGTGCTCCCGTGGGTCTTGACTCTCGGAGTGTCCTAGTTTAAAAGGGTTCCATCTTAGTCCATCCGGAAGTGTCCTTGAATTGTAAATTTGTAACTTCTTCGTTTCCCGTAGAAAGTCAATGGTAACCCGCGGCTGTGTTTAGACACTGCACGCGTCTCCCGTGGGCCTCCTACTTCCTAACCTTTGGTTGTTTAGAGTAGCCCCAGCAATTCCACAGGCTCAGGCCTGCTTTCTAATTCTCTCGTGGTTCTTATACCACTATTTTAGTATATGGTTTGTGAGGCCCCTATAGCATAACGTATACTGTGCAACTTATTGTATGTTAATTGAGTAACTTGTATTGTACTTTTACCTCTGACCTCATAAAGAGTGCAGAGGGGTTGTGTTTAGAATAAATACATATATATTTGATATATACCTTGTGTGGTGTCCTTTCATTTGGTACTCAAGGGATTATAATTGGTAAAACAACTTGCTTAATACGCTCTCTGAAGTCTTAGCCTGATGACTGCTGGTCCAAGCTACCACTAGGATAGCTTTCTATAAGTTTGACTTTACAACCACCATCAATAAAGGTCGATTAGACTGGTGCAAGGTGCCCACTAGAACTAGTGGACAGCATATGCCAGGCTAACTTCTCACATTGGTGTGCAGTGGATGGGATAAGAGCTTGCATTGTTTTACCAAATAATCTTGAGAATATCATTTGAAAAATCACATCACGGTACCTGTAGGTACATATGAATCAAGTCTTATATACATAAGTTCTACTGAACTTAGCAGTTGTAGGTGGTAAGGGTTTAGCACACCCTGACTACAACTCCTAGAGAGGTCCAAGTAGGAAAACAAGTAGTGTAGGTAGGTGCACACACCACACCACACTAGTCATGTCTTTAAGAGCAGGAGGTAGTGGCTCTCTGCAAGATGTCAGCCAAGTGCAGACAACTATGTATGACACTTTCACTTTTCAAGATTTGGAAGCTTGTGTGTTGTCAGAAAATAAAGACAAGGACAGAGTCCAACCACCCAGCACCTAGTAAATCTTTTAGTGGCAGATGACTTGGAAAAAGCATCAGACCCAGATGCACAGGGTAGCTGTCGTGCTCTCACTTTGTGTTGCCTCAGGAGTGCCACGAAGCAAGAAGTTAAGTCCACAACTTCACTCTATCACCACCACATGCCAGAGTAGAGACTAGTCATCTACTGGTGATTAGGGGAAAGGAGGGAAAACAAAACAAGGGAAGGAGGGAATAACAAGAAATCTTCTCCAATCGATGTGGTCAGGATACCTGCAAAGCTTCAGCAAGCGTCTACTGTATGAAGAGAAAACATAGGATTAATGTTTGTCCCTGCCTGTCTAAAGGCTACAGTGTCTTTGTCTGAAGGAAATATGTACATTCTATCTCTGTGGGTTCTCCTCTTGAGAAAGTAGTAGGTGCGTAACTTGGATATGAAGATTTCCTGACTCTGTAGATAGATAAAACTTAGGGTCAATAGTATATCTTAGGGAAGGAGCGATTATATTTCTATTCTTGAATCCCTTGCTCACCATATAAATAGATCGGAGACCGCTTTATTCAAATGACCATCCAGAATTTTGTCTGAATGTTTATAATATACATCAATACTTGGAATTCGTATGGTTCATGGTATGTTAATTTCACATGAAGACCATGAACTGAATAACACGTATCAGTCACACACTTAATAACGCCCAAACCGCTATTAAGCACAATGAAACACAAAACAAGTCTGAAAGCAACAGAAACTCTTAGTTGTACTATGAGCAATCAGTAAGAATAATACACTGAATAGACCAAAACTCGATCCTCTCCCAATATATAAACGAGGCTCAAATGCGCTTACATATACATCGATCTCCGACGCTTCACTGCAACGCCAAGACCCGACGCTCCTCCACGAACGCCACCACCGTGACCCGGACGCGAATACAGGAAATGGCCCGAACACAAAGCGCTTCCGGGATGGAGAGGGGAGTTTAAGACTCGCCTCTCTATCTTCATGCGCATGCGCTAGTCTTTGCGCATGCGTCTAAGTAGATAGTGTCGGCCATTTCGCCAACCACTTCTGTGTCGTTTTGCCAACCCCATTTGCAAGCATGACAGTAGCTGGGAGGGAGGCCATCCCTCAGCAGAAGATCCTAGTGGGAATCCCACCCAGGATAATGATGCTGATGATGAGGATGCAGACCAGGATGAGGTTGATGAACCTAACCTGGGAAACACAGGACTACCTGAGGGTGGAGAGGGCCTAGGAAGGTCTCCCTCTATCCCTCCATGTAGGCCTAATGATCAGGGCCGTTTCTAGGTGTTTTGCCGCCTTAGGCGAGAATTGAAAAATGCCGCCCTCTTCCTTCCTCTCATAAGTTGCACCTTACTCTCCCCACTGCCCACTGCCCAAACCTGTCCAAATTCTGCTGTTGTGTAAGAGCGGCGACACCTTAGCTGGGTAGAGTTGTGCTATAAATGTGAAATAAATGCTATTTCAGGTACAGCTGCCTCTCCCAGGCCTCAGATCAGGTTTTACCCCCTTCATGTGCTCCTTGCTGGCACCTTTTATCATTCAAAATCCCAGTTTTAGCATTTTTGACGATTTCAATTCTTACCTGGATTGCTGACAAACCCAAACTACGAGATGTGTCTTGTAATCCCAGCTCCGCCACTTGAGCACATTGTGTGAACCGGGGCACATTAAATGCCGGCCACATCACTTATTCAAAGGCTCACACTACTGACTATCACCATAGTAAAAAAGACAAGGCAAGATGCAGAGGGAAACCTTAAATAAGCAGTTCTGCAGTAAACCCAATAAAGATACACATTTCCGGATAAATCTAGATGCGCCTCAACCTTCCGTGCAGATGCACCGATGGGTGAACAAAATGGGAATCCACACGAAAGGCAATGTTTGCCTAGGTGAGGAGAAAGATTATTGTGGAAAGTTCAACTGTTTCACTTCATTTCAGCTGACAGGTTCCTTTATCCTAATTTTTTTTAAATCACAGCAGTGTATTCTATAATGAGTTACTTTAAACTCATTCATTGTCTTCCCTTGGGATTCCGTAAAAGGTGCCTGCCCTCACCCCCTCCCCCAATCAAATATAATACCTGACGTCTCGTTTTAAGGGGCACGATTTGGACTTTAGGAATTGATTTGTCTTGCTTTTTTTTTCTAAAACATACATTCGGATCAAAGCATTTTCCACAGAATAAAAACACCTCTAGTACCAGCTCCCTAATACAGAGTTTGCTAATCAGCAGCATCTATACACAGGGCACACCAGGGCCGCAACACAAAAATATTTTTATGGGGGGAAGGGGGGACTCTGAAAAACGTAACGAGGGGCCCGAGTCCATCTGTCACAGGTATTCACTGGCCTTGGGGTAAATGCGGGGTCCCCTGGAGGGTAGCCCACCCCCTGTGCCGCTGGAGGCTGTGTTACTTCCAGGCCGCAGCACACACTCCCTGGTGCCGAAGTCACCCACTAGAACGCAAACTCTGACGCAATAAACATGCTCACCAGGCGCCTATTAGAAACAGGATGTACTGAGAAACTAACATTCAAAACTTTTGAAAGGTCGAGTTCTGGGGCCTTCATGAACTGCTGGGGCCCAGACGAGAGAGGACAGCAGGGCGTGCTTACTGTTTTGGCATGGGGAGAACTCACTTTTTTTGCCGCCCTCCCCCTTTTGCCGCCCTAGGCAGCCGCCTAGTGCTGCCTAATGGTAGAAACGGCCCTGCTAATGATGTGCCCAGAAGAAACAGATCTCTATCAGATGAATCTGGACATTCTGACTCATCAGTAGGGTCCTCTGTCTCTGCTCAAAGGAGAATGACTTCCCCTCAGAGAAGAGAGCACAAAGCTAGAATGAAAGAAGTCAAGCTTAGGATCAGGAGACAAGAAATTGCCCTGGCCAAAGTGACCCTAGCTCTTGAAAGAGAGAAGAAATTGTGTGGGCTAGAGCCCACTGGTATCAGCAATATCCCTAGTGGTAGGGAGAGGTCTCATGACCACAGGGGCGTAACAAATGCCCCCGCAGTGCAGGGGGGCCCCCAGTCTTCAGTAAATGAAGGGGGCCCCCCTGGGGGGGGCCCTGGCCTCAGCTCTTCAGTGAGAGCTGTGAGAGAGGCTCACGCTGAAGCCAGCCTCTCTCCCTCTAAAGCAGGTGCTGCAGCCTGCTCGGAGCCCCTCACCCCCTCCCTCTGACTGAATAGAAACAATGTTTCAACTGACATTGTTTCTCTTCAGTCAGAGCCAGGCCTGGAACAAGGGTGGGGGTGGGGGCCCCAGAGACAGCATTCCCCACAGGGCTCTGCTCCTCTAAGTAAGTAAGTAAAGAATTTGTATAGCGCACTACTCACCCGGAGGGTCTCAAGTCGCTTGAGGGGGGGAGGGGGGTTCGTTATTTATTAAATAGCCAGGTTTTTAGTTGTTTTCTGAAGGAGAGGTGGTTCTGTGTAAGGCTGAGGTGGGTGGGGAGAGAGTTCCAGGTTTTGGCCGCTAAGTGGGAGAAAGATCTTCCTCCCATGGTGGTTTTTGGGATGCGTGGAATCGCGGCGAGGGCTTGATTGGACGATCGTAGTTGGCGGGTGGGGGTGTAAAAGGTTAGGCGCGTGTTGAGGAATTTGGTCCTGGGTCGTAGAGGGCGTGGGTGAGGAGACGGAACGTTATTCTCTTGTTGACGGGGAGCCAATGAAGGTCTCTCAGGTGGCCGGAAATGCGATTGTGGCGGGGTAAGTCTAGGATGAGTCTGGCTGAGGCGTTCTGAATGCGTTGGAGTTTTTTTTCTGTAATTTGGCTGTGGTTCCGGCGTAGAGGGTGCTTCCGTAGTCCAGTCGGCTAGTGACAAGTGCATGGGTGACCGTCTTTCTTGTTTCGGTGGGGATCCATCGGAAGATCTTTTTGAGCATACGCAAGATGTTAAAGCATGATGATGAGATGGCGTTGACTTGTCTGGACATCGAGAGGGAGGAGTCTAGGATGAATCCTAGGTTGCGAGCCTGGTCCGTTGGTTTGGGCGCGTTGCCTAGGGCTGGTGGCCACCATGAGTCGTCCCATGCAGAGGGGGATGATCCTAGGATGAGGACTTCCGTCTTGTCTGAGTTCAGTTTTAAACGACTGTTCTTCATCCATTCGGCTACGTCTTTCATCCCTTCATGTAAGTTGGTTTTGGCGGTGTTTGGGTCTTTGGTGAGGGAGAGGATCAGCTGTGTGTCGTCAACGTAGGAGATGATGTTGAGGTTGTGTTGGCGTGCGATGGATGCAAGGGGGCTCATGTAGACGTTGAAGAGGGTGGGGCTGAGCGATGATCCTTGTGGTACGCCGCAGATAACTTCGGTGGCCTCTGATCTGAAGGGGGGGAGGCGGACTCTCTGGATTCTTCCGGCGAGGAATGATATAATCCAATCCAATGCTTTTCCTTGTATCCCGACGTTGCTGAGGCGTTGTACCAGGGTGCTATGACAGACCGTGTCGAATGCTGCGGAGAGGTCCAGGAGGATAAGGGCAGCTGTTTCCCCATTGTCGAGTAGTGTTCGGATGTCGTCTGTGGCTGCGATGAGGGCGGTCTCGGTGCTGTGTTTGGCTCGGAAGCCGGACTGTGAGGGGTCGAGGGAGTCGTTGGACTCGAGGAAGGCGGCGAGCTGACTGTTGACGGCCTTCTCTATGACTTTAGCTGGGAAAGGGAGGAGCGAGATGGGGCGGTAGTTCTTAAGTTCAGTGGGGTCTGCTGTAGGTTTCTTCAGGAGGGCACTGAGTTCGGCATGTTTCCAGCTTTCCGGGAAGGTAGCGGTGTTGAGGGAGCAGTTGATGATATCCCGGAGTTGGGGTGCTATGATGGAGTCGGCCTTGTTGAAGATGTGATGCGGGCATGGGTCGGTTGGGGATCCAGAGTGAATGGAGTTCATCAAGCGGATGGTGTCTTCGGTGCTGATCGGGTTCCAGGCGCAAAGGGTGGTGGTGGGGTGCTTCAGTTCGGTGGTGAGGGGAGTGGACTGGTCGCCAAAGCTGTTATGTATGTCAGCGATTTTACTGTGGAAGAACGAGGCTAGAGAGTCGCAGAGGTCTTGAGAGGGAGTGATGTCGTTGGTGTCGGCGCTGGAATTGGTAAGCTCTTTGACGATGCTGAAGAGTTCCTTGCTGTTGTGGGGGTTGTTGTCGAGTCGATCCTTGAATGCAGATTTCTTGGTGGATCGGATCAGCTGGTGGTGTTTGCGGGTGGCGTCCTTGAGGGCGGTCATGTTGTCTGTGGTTGGGTTTTTTCGCCAGGCTTTCTCGAGGGTGCGGCAGTTCTCCCCCCTCCTGCACACGTCCTGATGAAGACCCCGTATAAGGATTTAACGTAGCCTACGGCTAGGGGTCGAAACGTCGACGGCTCTTTTTCTTCAGACCTCCGGCACATGCCCCTGATCATTCGAAACTGTGTATGTGTCCGTTGAATGTCTACAATATAACAGTTCCCTAATGAATGCCCTAAAAATTTAGGCTTTTTATATCAGATTTGTTTTTGACTCTGTATTGCAGACTGTTATAATTCATAATTCTTTATGACTGTGTGTACCTTTTTTCTGACTTGACACCGCCCTGAGCACATTCTTCCCTCCCTTTCCTTCCTCCCCCTACTGGGGCTTTAGATTAGAGATCAATTTTTCTATATTGATTGCAATTTGGTATTGTAAAATAAAGGACAATACTCGTCACTAATTTGATTCATATCCCTTGATTAATGGTTGTGTTATTCAGTGTTAGTGTGTGTTGTACATAACACGTTCTCCTGGCGGGGACCCCTCTTTACACATACCCTAGTAGGATGTAGTCTTCAGAGGGGAGGGCGTGTGGGCTGATGAAGTCAGTGATGTCTTCGCTGAATTGTGCGCGGGGTCCTGGTGGTCTGTAGATGAGGGTGCCTCTAAGTGTGGTCTTGGGGTCGGTGTGAATCTGGAAGTGGAGGTGTTCGGCGGCTGTGAGGGTATCGTCTGAGCTGGTCGTGATGCGGATGGTGTTCTTGTGGACGATGGCGATGCCTCCTCCTGTCTGGTTGATGCGGTCCTTTCAGATGATCTTGTAGCTGTTCTGGATGGCTATTGCAATGTCGGGTGCTGATGAGGCGTTCATCCAGGTTTCTGTGAGAAAGGCGACGTCCGGCGTAGTGTTGTCCAGCAGGTTCCATAGTTCGATGGAGTGTCTGTGGACCGATCGAGTGTTGAGTAGGATGCATTTCAGGTGGTTACTGTCTGAGCTCTGTTTGGCGTTTGTGGATGTAGAGTGGGTCCTGATGCAGCAGAACTTGCAGGATTGACAGGTGAAGGGACCATGGGTGCGTCCAGTGGCGGCTTGGTGGCGTCGGGGAGGCGGCCGGTGTTGAGCGCAGTGAGGGTTGCGGCGTTGTACGTTAGGCGGGTGGAGTGGTTAATGCAAGGGCCAGGGGGTCTTGCGCTGGGCGCGGACCAGGCGCGGGGGGGCATAGACGGGCTTACCTTTGGCGCGCATAGGGCGCGTCTGCTGCGCGTGAACGCTGCGCGCAAGTGACTCTC
The DNA here is from genome assembly GCF_964261635.1 of Lissotriton helveticus. Classification (NCBI taxonomy): domain Eukaryota; kingdom Metazoa; phylum Chordata; class Amphibia; order Caudata; family Salamandridae; genus Lissotriton; species Lissotriton helveticus. The sequence goes on along the minus strand of NC_136070.1, from coordinate 637,959,978 downwards.
ATAAGTGGAGAGTGGAGGGGGGCGGAGAGTGGAGGGGGGCGGGGCGAGGGAGGAGCAGCTGGGAGGCGGGAGCGAGGTGGCTAGTGGGGGTGGCTAGTGTGGAGGGTCAGTGGGAGCTGGAGGGAGCGGGGGTGGGGCCGCGGGGGAGCAGCGGCAGGGACGGGCTAAGGGCACAACAACAATGCTGGGCGAGATCACTGGCACAGAGCGAGGTCGCGGGCACAAACAAAAACAATCACTGGCACAATCAATGGCACACAATGCAGGTCGCTGGCACAAATAGCTGGCACAAAATTGAGCAATGCAGGCAACGATACTGGGCCGAATGCAGGTCGCTGGCACAGATAGTAGGTCGCTGGCACAGATAGCAGGTCGCTGGCACGGAGAGCGCGATATCAGGCACAGAATGCAGGTCGCATGCACAGATAGCTGGCACAGGAGGGACGAGCTGCGAGAGGAGCGACCAGTTCTGACTGGGTCAGGATGGTCACAGCTCCTTGTCTCGCGTTATCAGCCAGAGGTATGTTTGTGGGAGGGAGGAGCAACTGGGAGGCGGGAGCGGGGTGGCTAGTGGGGGTGGCTAGTGTGGAGGGTCAGTGGGAGCTGGAGGGAGCGGGGGTGGGGCCGCGGGGGAGCAGCGGCAGGGACGGGCTAAGGGCACAACAACAATGCTGGGCGAGATCACTGGCACAGAGCGAGGTCGCGGGCACAAACAAAAACAACCACTGGCACAATCAATGGCACACAATGCAGGTCGCTGGCACAAATAGCTGGCACAAAATTGAGCAATGCAGGCAACGATACCGGGCCAAATGCAGATCGCTGGCACAGATAGTAGGTCGCTGGCACAGATAGCAGGTCGCTGGCACGGAGAGCGCGATATCAGGCACAGAATGCAGGTCGCATGCACAGATAGCTGGCACAGGAGAGACGAGCTGCGAGAGGAGCGACCAGTTCTGACTGGGTCAGGATGGTCACAGCTCCTTGTCTCGCGTTATCAGCCAGAGGTATGTTTGTGGGAGGGAGGAGCAGCTGGGAGGCGGGAGCGGGGTGTCTAGTGGGGGTGGCTAGTGTGGAGGGTCAGTGGGAGCTGGAGGGAGCAGGGGAGCAGCGGCAGGGACGGGCTAAGGGCACAACAACAATGCTGGGCGAGATCACTGGCACAGAGCGAGGTCGCAGGCACAAACAAAAACAATCACTGGCACAATCAATGGCACACAATGCAGGTCGCAGGCACAAATAGCTGGCACAAAATTGAGCAATGCAGGCAACGATACCGGGCCGAATGCAGGTCGCTGGCACAGATAGTAGGTCGCTGGCACAGATAGCAGGTCGCTGGCACGGAGAGCGCGATATCAGGCGAATGCAGGTCGCATGCACAGATAGCTGGCACAGGAGGGACGAGCTGCGAGAGGGGCGACCAGTTCTATCTGGGTCAGGATGGTCACAGCTCCTTGTCTCACGTTATCAGCCAGAGGTATGTTTGTGGGAGGGAGGAGCAGCTGGGAGGCGGGAGTGGGGTGGCTAGTGGGGGTGGCTAGTGTGGAGGGTCAGTGGGAGCTGGAGGGAGCAGGGGTGGGGCCGCGGGGGAGCAGCGGCAGGGACAGGCTAAGGGCACAACAACAATGCTGGGCGAGATCACTGGCACAGAGCGAGGTCGTGGGCACAAACAAAAACAATCACTGGCACAATCAATGGCACACAATGCAGGTCGCTGGCACAAATAGCTGGCACAAAATTGAGCAATGCAGGCAACGATACCGGGCCAAATGCAGGTCGCTGGCACAGATAGTAGGTCGCTGGCACAGATAGCAGGTCGCTGGCACGGAGAGCGCGATATCAGGCACAGAATGCAGGTCGCATGCACAGATAGCTGGCACAGGAGGGACGAGCTGCGAGAGGAGCGACCAGTTCTGACTGGGTCAGGATGGTCACCTCTGAGAAGTATCAGCTACTCCCACTTCCCACAAGTGCCAGTCTCAGACTGTCACCAGTACCAGCTCTTACCCCTTCCTACCAGTGCCAGCCATTCACTCTGCCACCAGTACCAGCCACTCACTCTGCCACCAGTGCCAGCCTCTCACTCTGCCACCAGTGCCAGCCTCTCACACTGCTACCAGTGCCAGCCGCTCACTCTGCCACCAGTGCCAGCCTCTCACTCTGCCACCAGTGCCAGCCTCTCACATTGCCACCAGTGCCAGCCGCTCACTCTGCCACCAGTGCCAACCCCTCACTCTGCCACCAGTGCCAGCCGCTCACACTACCACCAGTGTCAGCCCCTCCCACTTCCCACCAGTGCCAACCCCTCACTCTGCCACCAGTGCCAGCCTCTCACACTGCCACCAGTGCCAGCCGCTCACTCTGCCACCAGTGCCAGGCTCTCACACTGCCATCAGTGCCAGCCGCTCACTCTGCCACCAGTGCCAGCCTCTCACACTGCCACCAGTGCCAGCCTCTCACACTACCACCAGTGTCAGCCCCTCCCACTTCCCACCAGTGCCAACCCTCCACTCTGCACCAGTGCCAGCCTCTAACATTCCCACCATTGGCAGTCTCTCACTCTACCACCAGTTCCAACCTCTCACTCTACCACCAGTGCCAACCTCTCACTCTATCACCAGTGCCAACCTCTCACACTGCCACCAGTGCCAGGCTCTCACTCTGCCACCAGTGCCAGCCTCTCACTCTGCCACCAGTGCCTGCCTCTCACTCTGCCACCAGTGCCAGCTGCTCACACTGCCACCGGTGCCTGCCGCTCACTCTGCCACCAGTGCCTGCCGCTCACTCTGCCACCAGTGCCAGCCTCTCACACTACCACCAGTGCCAGCCTCTCAATCTGCCACCAGTGCCAGCCTCTCACTCTGCCACCAGTGCCAGCTTCAGCCACTACCCACCAGTGCCAGCCTCTCACTCTGCCACCAGTGCCAGCTTCAGCCACTACCCACCAGTGCCAGCCGCTCACACTGCCACCTGTGGCAGCTGAGCTCTTCGACTACCCACCAGTGCCAGCTTCAGTCACTACCCACTTGTGGCAGCCTCACACTCTGCCACCAGTGACAGCCTTTTACACCACCAGTGCCAGCTGCTCACACTGCCCATGTTTGCTACACAATTGCCCAGTTGCCAGTTCCTGTACAGTGATGCCACCTATACCACACTGTGCACCAATGCCCAGCAGTGCCAGCTCCGTGCACTGCCCTCATGTGTACATCAGTCCCCCTCAGGTAGTTGATGGAAAGGTTTAGACTCCTTGGCCAGCACTAATATTTGTTCACTGTCCCGCAGCTTATCTTTTTTAGCCTATGTTTTCACATGAAATCCCCTTAACTCCGTGCACAGAATGCATTTGAAAAGGTACAGTCAAAGCGCTATAACTTACGATGCCTACTTCATTCCAGAAACTTCTCACTACACAAAACCCAAAGAAATGATCTCCATTAAGTAGGCACAATTAGGCACACGGCTGTGAAATTCATTGGGGCCTCTTCGCAAAGGTAAGTTTACACATGTACATTTACTCAGGGCACAAGTCCTAAAAAAAGAAGTGGGGGGGTGCTGTTGTCACGACAGGAAGTGACGTCACGAAAGGTGGCTTGCACCATCAGACTCATTGCCTCCCCTCGCTCACCCCTTAGATGCGATTGCATCAGAGAAGCCAGGGCGTAAGCAGCATTCTGAATGAGCTCCGATCTCTCCCCAGAGAGGCCAAAAAGTGAATGTGTGGCTCCATTTGCTCCAGTTATCGAGATCCCAGTAAAATAAGTAGGGGGACGCCGTCCACCCGCGTGGTACCCTGACTCGAGCCCTGCATTTACTCCTGTAAACCCCTGCACCTAGGTGTAAATCTAAACGTTTTTGCCGTCCAACATTTCCTACTGTAGATTTACACCTAAGTGTAAACTTACATGTTTCCACCCACTGGTGGACTTTCCTTCAATAGGATTTATGAGTCTAAAATAACTACTAGTAACTTTTCACTCGTAGGAAGTGATTTCAACCACTGTAGTGGAGATCTCCCTATGAGGAAGCATAGGGAAATTATTAAAGCTTATTTTGAATTTTTAAAAAAATGAAAATATTGAAATATAAAATATAAATGTAAATTCATTTAGGATATTTATAATAAATCTAGATGTAATAAAATAAAATGTTGCAGCTGGAGAGACAGTGGAGAGAGACAGTGGAGAGAGAGTGGAGTGAGTGGAGAGAGAGAGAGAGTGGAGAGAGAGAGCGTAGAGAGAGAGTGGAGAGACAGTGGAGAGAGAGTAGAGAGAGTGGAGGAAGACAGTGGAGAGAGAGTGGAGAGAGAGTGAAGAGAGAGACAGTGGAGAGAGAGTGGAGAGAGAGTGGAGAGAGAGAGTGGAGAGAGAGAGAGTGGAGAGAGAGAGAGTGGAGAGAGAGAGGGTGGAGAGAGAGAGGGTGGAGAGAGAGTGGAGAGAGAGAGTGGAGAGAGAGAGAGAGAGAGAGAGAGAGAGAGAGAGAGAGAGAGAGTGGAGAGAGAGAGTGGAGAGAGCGAGAGTGGAGAGAGAGAGAGTGGAGAGAGAGAGAGACAGTGAGAGAGACAGTGGAGAGAGAGAGAGACAGTGGAGAGAGAGAAAGTGGAGAGAGAATAGAGAGAGAGAGAGAGAGTGGAGATAGACAGTGGAGAGAGAGAGTGGAGAGAGTGTGAAGAGACAGCGGAGAGAGTGAGCAAGAGCGAGTGGAGAGAGAGCGAGAGTAGAGAGAGAGTGGAGAGAGAGTGGAGAGAGAGAGAGTGGAGAGAATGGAGAGAGAGTACAGGGAGACAGTGGAGAGAGAGAGTGGAGAGAGAATGGAGAGAGAGCAGCTCTGCCAAGTGTCACGCATCAGGCGTGACATTACCGCATTTCAGTGTGGTGTTCCGCATCACCGCACTGAAATGCATTGTCACGCATTTTAATGCCACTGTCTCAGTCACTCTGCCAGCTGTACTAGCGCTGAAACAGGCTGCTAGCGCGTGTCTGTGCGTGTGGCTTGCCAGCAGTCAGGCTCATTCAGTAAACAGTTAATGTACTTGTTGGCTGAGTTCAGCGCTTGCTACAATGTTACAATCTTTAGCCCTTCTGCTTGGCGGCACTGAAATTTCCGACCGGGGCGCCGTGCGGCTGTCACACAGTAGTGACTCATCACTTCACTGCCCAATGCCTACCCAGGGCGGGCCTGCTCTCAGAAGTGATTGCCGTGTATTGGCTGTGGCTGCGCTGGAAGAGGGGGGATATCATTCGTGACCTCATGTCCTGGAACAGGCAGGAAGTAAGTGAGGTCGGTCAGAAGCAGCGGGCATTTGACTAGAGTTGTGTCACTGCTGTCCGCATCCCTCTTAGCACCCGCGCCATAAACTCTGAGCGTGCTCCTGGCCTCCAACCTATGCATATTACCCGGCGTTGCATGCCAGACTGCAGCTCTTTGTCAGTCATGGCCGCGCATGAGAGAGGCCTGGGGGAGAGCTACCTGCAGTGCTGTGGGGTCGCAGCGGCCGTTCAACTCTTGTTCAGAGAAAGTATGAGACACTACTAGTGCCGGCTGCCTGTTAGACTACACAGAACAAGTACATTGGCCAGGCTGCCTACTGACACTGACTTCAGTAGTGTTGTTGTTCATGTCGTTCACTATGAAAACACTGAAGCGGCCGGCAAAACGGAATTAAAGTGGTTCGCGGCCCTGCAGTCACTGCCTTGCTTTAAGTCGCTGCCTTAGTAATTATTGGAGCAGCCGCCCTCGCCACACCCCTGGGACTCTGCGGCCGGCTCGGCCCAAGTAAGTACCAACCTCTGTGAGCTTTAGTGACATGAAGTTTATGTGTTCGTACATTTTAAATAAATAGAATGCAGTACAATTTAGTTTGGAATTATTTAAAATCTGCCTTGAGAAGGATGCGCAAAGAGGAGCAAAGACAAGGGAATTAGGACTTGAGCTGACGTGCGATTATCTAATTCAAAGCTCGTAGGAGTGAGTCTATACTATAGTCACTGGAGCAGATTTCTGCACTTTCTCTTCCGTCCGTCTGCTTTGAACTGCAAGGTACACTTAATTTCCGCAGTCTGTTTCTTTTTTTTGGTGAAATCGTCGTGCTGCTGCCGCTCGTACTTAGCTGGCCGCGGTGTTCAGTCTGTGCACAGTGACTAAACAATACAAATATTGACCCCGACTAACAGACATAACTACCATTGTTGAGTTAACCACGATAACACCACTTAATAATGTTAGCAGCCCGGGCCTCTACCTGGTAGAGCGCTGCTGACAGTGTCTTGAGCCTTCTTCGGGCTCTTGTCGCGGTTTTGGTGCTGACCTCAGCTGGCTGCATTAGCAGCTGAGACCCCACGATTGTCTCAACTCTTTGTCACGTGACTGCTGCCTGCAGAACCTTCTGTGCCCGGTCCCTGTGCAGGTCATTTATATCCATCGCACGAACTGCCTGAACCCGTGTCTTGCTCGTCAAAACTGTTATCCTTAAATAGACAGTCAGTGCCTCGTGTGGATCCGGGGGGACTGGGCTTTGCCTTTTCATATCTTCTGCCAAGTGGCGCCTCTCACTGTACTCACGCAGTGATTGACTTCCGAGGCAAACACAACGGTGGGCGCCTGCTTAAAGTTTTGTTTTTCCACGCGCCCAACACTCCTGCTAGTGCTAGTGTCAAGTGTTACCTAGCCTCCGTCGGAGTTAGGGGATCGAGTGTGTCATTCTGGGAGCGTTCGATGCACCATGATTCTTTATTACTGGTTCCGGTACACAATCTGCAGTGTAGGACTGCATGTCCTTCATATCATGTAGACAATACATGCAGCAAAGAATTAAGATTCATTTCATGACATCAAGCTGCTTATGGTATCTCCTAAAACCCTAGCACACACACCCTGTTTCCGTATGGTACAGCACCACTATAAACTAACCTGTGTCTGGTACTTGTAGTGCTCTTGCTTCAGCTACGGTTGTCTCCTTTCCACCAACAAAATACTGGCCAGTTGTTGTTTTAAAAGTCTGAAAGTCCCGTGTATCATATGAAAGATGATTTTAAACAACATCATATACATTTATTTATAACATCACTTTTATGCCTTTGTTGCCTACAATTATTTACTAGGTATCGTTAAAGTAGCTCAAGCACATTTAAAAGTGCTTTATATTTATTGTTTGAAGTATGTACAGATAATGTATACAAATACTGCTTTCCTGATTTTGCTTATTTTTGTGCCAGCCGATACAGAAAAATACCAGTGGTGCAGGTAGAACACTGGCCAGGCCCCAACTCAAGCCTCGACAGTCCCTCCTCTCGGAGCATTTCACCCTCAACTGGCACCAGGCCTGCAAGCACTGAACCGTTCCCTTGCCCTTCAGGTGTGCTGTGAGAGCAAGGTTGGGGCTGCAGGGCCTCGTGTCCGTCCGAAAGAAGTGGAGCAGCCTGTCTGTCAAGTTAATGACATGACCCAACCTGCCGTGAGACTGAATGACAGTATATCTCCTTGTTGCACTCGCTATGCTGTAAGATTTGCTTTTTAGGCTAGTGTGCTGTTATGAAGGATCCAATCAATGAGATCATCTCAGCAGCTGCGGTGCCTGCCTTCCCTCTGTCACTGAAAACTACAGTCCCGCAGTCTGTCTTCAGTCATTGTCCTTCCATTGCAGGTGCTTTGCAGGAGTTTTAAGAATTTCTTAGTTTTTTGTTGCTCAAATGGGTGTAATTTGCGATATTTGTATTTTTCCCTCGTCTTTATTGCTTGATTTTGCTTGCGGGAATGTGTCACTCATAGTCATTGAAATGTCACTCATAATTACACTGAAATTATGAAAATGTCACTCATAGCAATCTGAAACCTTGGCAGCTATGAGAGAGTGGAAAGAGAGTGGAGAGAGAGTGGAGAGAGAGAGAGTGGAGAGAGAGAGAGAGAGAGAGAGAGAGAGAGAGAGAGAGAGAGAGAGAGTGGAGCGAGACAGTGGAGAGAGAGACACAGTGGAGAGAGAGAAAGTGGAGAGAGAATAGAGAGAGAGAGTGGAGATAGACAGTGGAGAGAGTGGAGAGAGCGTGGAGAGACAGCGGAGAGAGTGAGCAAGAGAGAGTGGAGAGAGAGCGAGAGTAGAGAGAGAGGAGAGAGAGAGAGAGTGGAAAGAGAGTGGAGAGAGAGAGAGTGGAGAGAGAGAGAGAGTGGAGAGAGAGTGGAGAGAGAGTGGAGGGAGACAGTGGAGAGAGAGAGTGGAGAGAGAATGGAAAGAGAGTGGAGAGAGATTGGAGAGAGAGAGAGAAAGAGAGAGAGTAGAGAGAGAGTAGAGAGAGAAGAAAGAGAGGGTGGAGAGAGTGGAGAGAGAGTGAAGAGAGCGGAGGGGGGCAGTGGAGGGAGACAGTGGAGAGAGAGTGGAGAGTGAGATAGAGAGTGAGAGAGTGAGAGAGTGGAGAGAGAGTAGAGAGAGAGAACGTGGAGAGAGAGACAGTGAAGAGAGAGTGGAGAGACAGTGGAGATAGAGTGGACAGAGTTGAGAGAGAAAATGGAGAGAGAGGGAGAGAGTGGAGAGAGAGTAGAGACTGACTGACTGACTCAGAGACTGAATACTGACTGACCGAGAGACTGACTGGCTGAGAAACTGACTGAGAGAGAGAGAGACTAGCTCACTGAGAGAGTGACTTACTGACTGACAGAGAGAGAGAGACTGATTGAGAGTGAGACTGACTGACAGAGAGAGAGACTGACTGACTGACTGACAGAGACTGACTGACTGAGGTAGAGAGATACTAACTGACAGAGAGGGAGATTGACTGAGAGAGAGAGGCAGAGACTGAATGACTGCGAGAGATAGACTGATTGACTGCGAGAGAGACTGACTGACTGAGAGAGACTGACTGAGAGAGAGACTGACAGAGAGAGAGAGAATGACAGAGAGAGACTGACAGAGAGAGCGAGAGAGACTGATTCATGTAGAGAGAATGACTGATTGAGAGTGACTGACTGACTGGGAGAGAGAGAGACTGACTGACAGAGAGAGAGACTAAGAGAGAGAGAGAGACTGAGAGACTGACTGGCTGAGAGAGAGACTGACAGAGAGAGAGACTGACAGAGAGAGAGAGAGGCTGACTGAGAGAGAGACTGACAGAGAAAGAGAGAGTCTGAGAGACTGACAGAGAAAGAGAGACTGACCGACAGAGAGAGAGACTGACTGACAGAGAGAGACTGACTGAGAGTGAGAGAGAGAGACTCACAGAGAGAGACTCACTGACAGAGAGCGAGACTGACAGAGAGAGTCACTGACTGAGATAGAGAGAGACTGACTGAGAGAGACTGGCTGACTGCGAGAGAGAAAGAATGACTGACTGAGAGAGACTGACTGAGGGAGAGAGAGACTGTCTGGAAGACTGACTGACTGAGAGAGAGAGACTGAGAGAGAGAGGCCGACAGAGAGAGAGACTGACTAAGAGAGAGACTAAGAGAGAGAGACTGACTGACTGAGAGTGACTGACTGAGAGAGAGACTGACTGAGAGAGAGACCGACTGAGAGAGAGAGAGACTGGGACTCTGACAGAGAGAGAGACTAACTGACAGAGAGAGAGAGACTGACTGATAGAGAGAGAGAGAGAGAGAGAGAGAGAGAGAGAGAGAGAGAGAGAGAGAGAGAGAGAGAACGAGACTAGCTGCCTGAGAGAGAGAGAAACTGGCTGACTGAGAGAGAGAGACTGGCTAACTGAGAGAGAGAGAGAGACTGACTTACTGAGAGAAACTGACAGAGAGAGACTGTGTGAGACTGACTGACAGAAAGGGAGAGACTGACTGACAGAAAGAGAGAGACTGACTGAGAGAGAGACTGACTAACAGAGAGACTGACAGAAAGAGAGAGATAGAGAGACTGACAGAGAGAGAGAGACTGACAGAAAGAGAGAGATAGAGACTGACTGAGAGAGAGAGACTGACTGACTGACTGACTGACTGAGAGAGACTGACTGACTGAGAGAGACTGAATGACTGAGAGAGACTGAATGACAGAGAGAGATAGACTGACTGACTGAGAGAGAGAGACTGACTGACTAAGAGAGAGAGAGACTGACTGACTAAGAGAGAGAGACTGACTGACTGACAGACTGACAGAAAGAGAGAGATAGAGAGACTGACAGAGAGAGAGAGGCCGACTGACTGAGAGACTGACTGACTGAGAGAGACTGAATGACAGAGAGAGATAGACTGACTGAGAGAGAGAGACTGACTGACTGAAAGAGAGAGAGAGAGAGAGAGAGAGACTGTGTTGGAATTGGGCTCAAAGTGTGTATTAAGCTATGCAATTCCCTTTTAAGATTACTATTGTCTACTACTAAAAATGTATTATCAAAATGTGCTCTTTGTAGTTACATCTGCTTTTGAAATACTGAATTGTCGCATTGTCTAATGTTTTAAAATGGAAACGAGAAGGAGCAGTGGATGCACTTTTGTCAAAACTGAACGATGAGTGGGCCAGATGTTGTATATCATGACAGGAGTCTGCATCAGGAAACCCACCTAAAATTGGGCAAACTTCCCTGGCGTACTGATGGGAGGGACCCCGTACTGAATGGACCACCACCTATGATAGCCTGATGGCAGACTAAGCCCAACCTTTACCTCCACCATCCAGTGTTACTTATAACGGCTGTATTGGTGACAGTGGCATAACAATCACCCCGCATCCCCTGCAGTATGGCGGGTCGCTGGCCTGAGAGCTCTAAACTGGCACGGAGGATGGGAGGGGGGCCCCCTCCACGTAGTTTGCAGGGAGGCCCCCTCAAGTTTCGTTACGCCACTGCATGACCATAGAAACCTGAACAAGATTGTCCCTCCCTATCAGATTGGGGATGACATCCACAAGTGGATAACTGCTTTGGAGAGAGCCTGCAAAGTACAGCAGGTACCCCAAAGTCAGTGGGCAGCAATCTTGTGGCTCTCCTTTGCAGACAAAGGAAGAGAGAAGCTCCTCACTGTTAGAGAAGAGGATGCTGACAACTACAATGTCCTGAAGAGTGCCCTGATAGATGGATTTGGCCTAACCACTGAGCAGTACATGTTGCTGTTCAGAGATACCCAGAAGACACAGACTCAGGACTGGACAGATTTTGTAGATTGTGCTGCGAAAGCTCTGGAAGGTTGGTTACTGGGCAGTAAAGTAAGTGACTATACATGATTGTATAACCTTATAATGAGAGAACAGATTCTTAATAACTGTCAGAACCAGATATTGCATCAACACCTGGTTGGCTCTGATTTGACCTCTTCCCAAGAATTGGGTAAGAATGCAGACAAATGGGTCAGAACCAGGGTGAAGCAGAAGGTACAGAACCAAGGTGGTGATCAGAAGAAGCAAGACCAAAAGGGTGGGGAGAAAGCAAAAGACCAGAAATCTTCTCAAGATCCCCAAAAAGCTTCTAATGGTGGGGGTTCCCAACAATCTAAAACGAAAGAAGGCCAAAAGAAACCCTGATGCAAGGTATGTAAGAGTAATATTCATTGGACCAGTGATTGTAACAAGAAGCAGACAGCTCCAGCCACCATTGCCCCTAGGGCAACTGTTCCCCCTAGTTCAGCTCCTAGTGGTGGTTCTCAACAGAAGGGTGTAGTAGGGTTAACCCTGGGAACTGGCCTAGTCACAATACCAACTCAAGCTGTTTTGATCTGTGATGGGGACATAGCCATGTCCTCTACTGTGAGTCCCAATAACTTGGGCAAGTACAGACAAACTCCTTTAATTAATGATAAAGTGGCTCAGGCCTACAGGGATACATGTGCTAGTGTCACAATGGCGGCACCCAGCTTTGTGGACCCTGAACAGATCATACTAGGTGAAAATTACCTAGTGACCAATGCTAGCAATGTCACTATCACACACAGTATGGCAGTTGTTAATTTCTCCTTGGGAGGGGTAACTGGCCTCAAGAAGGTTGTTGTTAGCTCAGACCTCCCTGTAGAATGTTTGCTTGGCAATTACCTAGAGACTTCAGCCTGGTCTGAAGTGGAATATAGGACACATCCAGAAATGCTAGGCATCTCAGCACATGTGCTTGCTGTGACTAGGTCACAGGTCAAAAATTGCAACACTGAATAGGCACTGGATTCTGGAATAATGGACCAGTTGCCTTCCAGGGGAAGGAGCAGTAGGGTTAAGGCTGTGCCTCCCCCCTGCCTCAGGAAGAGGATCAGCCTTCTGAGGAAGCTGATTGTGAGACCCAAGAAGGAACTGTCCTAGAAGAGCTTGAGCCTGATCAGGTTGAATTTCTTGGGACAGGGGTACCTTCCAGGGCAGATCTGAGGCAGGTGCAGTTGGACTGCCCTTCTCTTGAACCCCTCAGACAGCAAGCTGCTGCTGAGGCTGCAGGGAATGCTAGTGGGACCCATAAGGTTTACTGTGATGAAGGGCTCCTGTATTCAGAGGCTAGAGACCTCAAGCCTGGTGCTTCCAGGAGGTTGGTCATACCTTTGGCATTCAGGGGCTTCCTTTTAACACTAGCCCATGATATTCCCCTTGCAGGACATCTTGGCCAGAACACAACTTGGGACAGGCTTGTCCCTCACTTTCACTGGCCTCACATGTCAGAAGACACCAAGGAGTTTTGTCGCTCCTCTGTCACCTGCCAAGCCAGTGGCAAATCAGGTGGCACTACAAAGACCCCCCTTATATTACTACCTGTGGTGGGGGTTCCCTTTGAATGTGTAGGGATTGACATTGTTGGACCAATGGATCCCCAAACAGCCTCCTGGGCACAGGTTTATTCTGGTGGTAGTGGATCATGCCACCATATACCCAGAAGCTATTCCCCTTAGGACCACAGCAGCACCTGTTGTGGCAAGAGCCCTCCTGGGAGTTTTCTCAAGAGTGGGTTTCCCTAAGGAGGTTGTCTCAGACAGAGGTGCAAACCTCATGTCTGGATACCTGACTGCAATGTGGAAGGAGTGTGGAGTGAACTACAAGCTCACCACACCCTATCACCCACAATGCAATGGTCTAGTCGAATGATTCAACAAGACCTTAAAGGGCATGATTAAGGGTCTCCCTGAAAAGCTCAGGCGGAGATGGGACATCCTGCTGCCCTGCCTTTTGTTTGCTTATAGAGAAGTCCCACAGATGGGAGTTGGCTACAGCCCATTTGAACTTTTGTTTGGACATCCTGTAAGAAGAACCCTTTGTCTGGTGAAGGAAGGATGGGAGTTACCTCTCAAACTTCCCAAACAAGACATTGTGGACTATGAACTTGGTCTCCGCTCCCGGATGGCAGAGTACATAAAAAAGGCATCCAAAAACCTTGAAGCAAGTCAACAATTGCAAAAGGCCTGGCATGAACAAAAGGCTGGACAGAAAGTGTGGGTATTGGAGCCTGTGGCCCCAGCAGCTCTCCAGGACAAGTGGAGTGGACCCCACACTATTGTTGAGCAAAAGAGAGAAGTCACCTATTTGGTTGACCTTGGTACTCCCAGGAGCCCCCACAGGGTGTTTCATGTCACCAGACTGAAACCATATGTTGACAGGGCAGACATGGGCTTGCTCATGGCTACTGATGAAGGACAGGAGGAAGAGAGTGACCCTCTCCCAGACCTGCTCTCTCAGAACCCTGATGATGGTTCAGTTGATGGTGTCGCCTTGGCTGGCAGACTCACTGACCAACAGCAGCAGGACTGCAGACAAGTTCTGCAGGCCTACAGACATATGTTTTCTCTGACTCCAATTCAGGCTACCTGGTGCACTCATGAAGTGGACACTGGGGATAGTCTGCCTGTTAAAAGTAAGATTTACAGGCAACTTGATCATGTCAGGGACTTTATCAGGACAGAGATCCAAAAGATGTTGGAATTGGGAGTCATTGAACCCTCAGAGAGCCCTTGGGCCAGTCAAGTAGTCCTTGTGCCTAAACCTCACACCCAAGATGGTAAGAGAGAGATGAGGTTTTGCGTGGACTACAGAGGTCTCAATGCTGTCACTAGGACAGATGCCCATCCAATACCCAGGGCAGATGAGCTCATAGACAGATTGGCATCTGCCAATTTTTTTAGCACATTTGACCTGACAGCTGGCTACTGGCAGATCAGTCTAGCTGATGATGCAAAGCCAAAGACAGCATTTTCAACCGCTGGTGGACATTATCAATTTGTGGTAATGCCCTTTGGTCTGACAAATGCACCTGCCACATTTCAAAGGTTGGTGAACCAAGTCCTCTCAGGCCTGGATGACTACTGCGCAGCTTATCTCGATGATATTGCTGTCTTTAGCTCCACCTGGGAAGATCACCTGATCCACCTGAAAAATGTTTTGGAGGCCCTGCAAAAGGCAGGCCTAACTATCAAGCCTACCAAGTGCCAGATAGGGCAGAGTCAGGTTGTATACCTGGGCCACCTTGTAGGTGGAGGCCAGGTTCAACCATTGCAGAGCAAGATCCAGACCATAATAGACTGGACTGCTCCAACCACCCAGACTCAGGTCAGAGCTTTCTTGGGCCTGACTGGGTATTACAGGAAATTTGTCAAGGGGTATGGTTCCATAGTGACACCCCTTAATGACTTAACTTCCAAGAAAATGCCTAAGAAAGTTCAGTGGACAGTCAGCTGTCAAAAGGCATTTGATGACCTGAAGCAGGCCATGTGCACTGCACCAATTCTGCAAAGTCCAGACTACTCCAAAGAATTAATTGTTCAAACAGATGCTTCTGAGTTGGGGGTAGGGGCTGTGCTATCACAATTGAATAAAGACGGTCAAGACCAGCCAGTAGCTTTTATTAGCAGAAGGCTGACCCCTGGAGAGAAACGTTCGTCAGCTATTGAGAGGGAGGCCTTTGCTGTGGTTTGGGCCCTGAAGAAGCTGAGGCCGTACTTGTTTGGTACTCACTTCAAAGTTCAGACAGACCTTAAGCCCCTCTTGTGGCTAAAACAGATGAAGGGTGAAAATCCCAAATTGCTCAGGTGGTCCATTTACCTACGGGGGATGGACTTAACAGTGGAATATAGACTTGGGAGTAACCATGTCAATGCAGATGGACTCTCCAGATATTTCCACTTAGAACATGAAGACTCAACTGGTCAAGGTTAGTTTAATGTCCCTGCGTTTGGGGGGGGGGGGATTGTGTAGGACAGTAGGGTCTGCTTCCTATGGTTACCACCGCTTTTTGCTGTGATTCTCTGGTTTTTCGACTTTAGTGTGGCTGTGGTCCTACTAATCAGGCCCACAGCCCAGCTGTTCTCTCTCTAAATTGATACCATGTACTTTAGGTACATACCAGATTGGTTACTGGGTCATCCTTGTGAGCCCCTGTATAGTGTACCATAGTTACCCAGGGCACAGGTGCACCCTAGGCCTACCAGGGGCTGCAGCATGTATTGTGCCACCCCTGGTATGCCTTCCAAACTGACACCACAGGTCTGTTCACACAGCCTGGGTAAGGTGGTGTAATCACCCCTTACTTAGATATAGTATACCTATATCTATACTAATATTATAAAGATAGAGCCCAAACCTTTGAGGCGGGTAATCTCAGGAACTACAGCACCAATCACAACACCCAATACGGCATTGGAAAGGGCAGTTGCAGCAGAAGGACATAGACTATACAGATGCCCACCACATACATTTGATAGGTAAAAGAACCTTACCAGCAAAGTAGTCAGTTGTGGGCGGGGCGCGGCATGACGACAAAAAAAAAGCGTTCCTTAAACGTGTGCATTGTGCTGGGGGCGTGTGCTGGGGGCATGAACAAGGCCAATGGGCGCGGCAATTGCAATTACACAGCAGAAGGGGGTGTGGCCAATGGGCGCGACAACCGGCAACAATCGCGCGGCACATCCCCCCCAAAAAAGTGTGCCTTGAGGGCGTGTGGAAAACAAACGTGTAAGTTGGGCCGAGGGCGTGGCCAAGGCCAATGGGTGCGGCAATTGCGTGGGAGCAAGGGGCGTGGCCAATGGGCGCGGCAATAGCCGGGGCTTAGGCGGGGCAGACGCAACTGATCGTGCCTGCGGGGACAATAACTGCACAGTATCCGGCGCGCTGTCAGCCAGTCAACTCTCTGCATAAAGGTCCGTGCCTGCGGGGACACTAACTGCAGCGTCTCCTGCGCGCTGTCACACACTCAACTCTCTGACACCAGGCGCACAACATCAACCAGGGCTGGAGCCGGGCTCAGGCGGCGGATGGCGCGACTAAGCGCGCCTGCTGGGACACTAACCTTTGAACTGACTGCACTTTCCCACACGCACAGCGTTTCCAGCGCACGCTGTCACCCATTCAACTCTCTGCATCAGCGACTTTACACCACAAGCACAACATCAAACAAAACTGGAGCTGGGCCTCAAGCCGGGGATGACACGATTCAGGGTGCCTGCGGGAACACGAAATTTACAACTGAATGCACTTTCACACACGCTTACCTACGGAAGTGGAGTACAAACACACTAGAGACATCTGCTAATACTTCTTACTCCGAGGTACACACAATATCTGCACACACATGCCTAACTATTGTGACACTTCATGCTAAAAATGTTCTCTACCGCAAGATTTTAAAATAAATTTCCCTTGCCTATTACACACATTCTATTTCATACCCAGACAACGTCGGGACGGGCTGCTAGTCTATATATACATACAGACACATCTACACCTATAAGTCACTCCTATGGCAGGCCTTGACAATCCTGGAGGCAGAGTGCTTAGTTTTATGTGAGAGGGTGCCCTAGCATGAGCTGAGCCCCTCTGCAGCTTTCAGAACCATCTCCTTATAGCTGTTCTATGATATAGCCATACCATATACTCAAGTGCATTATAATCCTTGTGGTTAATGCTAACTTTGGTTTGGCTTTATCAAAACATGTCTTGTAAGGTGTCAAACACTTTGGAATACTACCACCCCACCAGTCCTGGCAGCAGGGGTAGCATTCCACCCTTCTAGAGGGAGAAGACATGTAGTTACTAGTTTACCCGGTTAAAGTTAAACAGAGCCTCAGCATCAAAAAATTAATGCTCCTGCCACGGACACGAGTCTGACCTCCTGTTGCTGGACGAAACTCCGACGGGGAGGCCTGGACAATAGGTTATCTGTCCAAGGAGGTGCTGGCACCTCTCCAGACAGGCTTTTGTGTATTGGGGCAGGGAGGGCTGCATTCAGTGAATGCTTTCCAGACACTGCCTGGGGCACACAAGGTGCTCCATGCATTTCCCAGATCAAACCGGTTGCTGGGGCACAGTGCCCCAGCTCTGGCGCGAAACTGGACAAAGGGAAAGGGGTGTAACCACCCCTTTCCCAGGTCCACCCATAGGAGGGACCTTAAGGGTTGTCCAGCCCCTAAACTTAGTATAAGTATAGGAACCCAGTCACTATTACTTTAGATTACCCTGGAAAAAACTTTGAAACATAAATCCTGGACCTTTGACATTCCATTTCGACTGGAAGAAGGAAGACATTTCCCTTGTGGTCAAGGAGTGACCACCCTGTTCAAACGGGCACCAACAGCAACTTTGCCGTTGTGCTTTTTCGAGGCTCTCCCCGGATCCTGAAGAATCTGCGACACAGGACACGGACTTCCTGACATCTCTGACCCCAACCGTCGCTCACAGCAAAGCTGAGACCCGTGGCGGACACAAGAGACGTGGGACCGGAACTCCTGGACATCCTGCATTTTTCAAGCTGTACTCACTTCACGAGGTAACTCAAAGTTGTGCATTGGGGTGCTTGAAGCCCCAGACCCGAGCATCATTTTGCACTGAAGCTCAGAGGCCCCCACTCCACGAGTGACCCGTGGGCCCCGCTTTTGCATTTATTTCAGCTCAACGCGTCTTTGCGGTTCCTAGTCCGTTGGCTAGTGAGGCCCCGAATACTTTCTTTTGAATCTAACTTGCTTTCCTCGTTGCTCCAGGCTTGCTCCAACTTCCCTACAAAGGAGAAGTTCCTCAGACCTTGCTGGTCTGCACCGAAGCCAATCGCGACATCCTGCGTGGGTTGCGTTTGCCAAGGCTTGTTGGGTCCAATCCGGATACCGATACCACAGTCAAGTAGATCCTTCATGGGACAGCTCGAATCTAGCTCCTGGTCATCATCGACACCTCCTGGTCCTCTTGACTGAAGAGACAAACTTCACATCTTCACCTGAAATCACCCGACATCTGTTGGCATCTTTGTATCGCCGCCCTGGTCAATGGCAAGTGACCCAGATTCTGTCCCTTCTGCTTTCAGGTTCTACAGATCTTCGATCCACCCTTGGATCCACCTGGACACTTTTCCTTTGGTCGCCTGCTGCACTTCTTTGCAGCTCTCCCTTGAAAACGACGACGAAACCTGACACGAAAAGACACCTATGCACCCGACTTCCCTGGGTGAGGTAACACGAGTACTCTGGTGCTCCCGTGGGTCTTGACTCTCGAAGTGTCCTAGTTTTAAAGGGTTGCATCGTAGTCCATCTGGTAGTGTCTTTAATTGTAAATTTGTAACTTCTTTGTTTCCCATAGAAAGTCAATGGTAACCCGCGGCTGTGTTTAGACACTGCACGCGTCTCCCG
The DNA here is from genome assembly GCF_964261635.1 of Lissotriton helveticus. Lineage (NCBI taxonomy): Eukaryota > Metazoa > Chordata > Amphibia > Caudata > Salamandridae > Lissotriton > Lissotriton helveticus. The sequence continues at coordinate 637,941,486 of NC_136070.1, read as the reverse complement.
TGGGCCTCCGACTTCCTAACCTTTGGTTGTTTAGAGTAGCCCCAGCGATTCCACAGGCCCCAGGCCTGCTTTCTAATTCTCTCGTGGTTCTTATATCACTATTTTAGTATATGGCTTGTGAGGCCCCTAGGGCATAAGGTATACTGTGCAACTTATCGTATGTTAATTGAGTAACTTGTATTGTACTTTTACCTCTGACCTCATAAAGAGTGCAGAGGGGTTGTGTTTAGAATAAATACATATATATCTGATATATACCTTGTGTGGTGTCCTTTCATTTGGTACTCAAGGGATTATAATTGGTAAAACAACTTGCTTAATACCCTCTCTGAAGTCTTGGCCTGATGACTGCTGGTCCATGCTACCACTAAGATAGCTTTCTATAAGGTTGACTTTACAACCACCATCAATAAGGGTTGATTAGACTGGTGCAAGGTGCCCACTAGAACTAGTGGACATCATATGCCAGGCTAACTTCTCACACTATGATTATGGAACAATTAATCATCTTAAGGTGAACTATATATACAGACATGAAGGGATTGCTCATTAGCATTAATATGACTTACTATTCAGGAAGGCCTTACCAAAATTCATGCTTCAGGTGTTTGAGTGTAATGAAAAGTGTTGCCTTCAAAGACACCGAAAGTCCTTTTTGATGTAAATGTTCCCTTGAGGTTGTTTTGGGAAGGTAAAGTTATATATTTTATATGGGATTGAAAAGAAATGGAGAGGTATTTTCTGGGAAGTGTTGAATCAATTTTTTTTATCATGAACCTTTTTTAACATAGGATCAGTTATGCAACAACGGGATGCAGATTTTCATCAGACCATTTTGGGTGATTCCATATGGACTGTTATGATGCATACATTTTATATATTGTCGCCCATTAGCTTTGCTTTTGGGTCTCCCTGGTCCCACAGTTGTTTGTGAGGGTTTATAGAGATATATTGTCTCAGTTTTATCTATTTGCTTTCTATGTAAAAAAACTAAAAATAGAACATTTGTACCTCATCTTATTATTTGTTTATGTGGTATATAATATGTTTTGTAGTATGTTGTGTTTATGTTTCTTTTTAGACAAATATATTGCCCATTCTAAAATATGTAATTGAAACTACTAATGAACTCTAAAGTTGAAGATTCATAATATTTTTTTTGTAATCCTAAAAAGGTTGTCTTAAGCATTTTAACCCACTGAAATGTCTCGACGAGCATAAAGGCTCATTGCTTGTGACATTTGGTTTTTGAAATATGCTAAATATGTATTCAATAACATCCAATTTGTAAATAAAAGGCCAGTGAATTTATGATATGTATTTTAATGAAATCTTCTTTGTTGTTTTCTGTTTGTCTGATATTATATCTTATTATAATTTACAATGTATATGTCATTATATTTAAATAAATATAATAGTTTTGTACGTCTGTTGTACATCCAAATGTTTGCACAGTTCGCACATAGTCTGTAAGGTCATATATTTCTGTCTTGAGTAGAGTCTTTAGTGTTTTGTGTCTAATAGAACCTGTTCGATTGGTTTTGAAGGGTCTCTCTCTTTTGTGTTTTTATGGAGGACCTGACATTGTAGTTCGGGTTGGACTTTTCCTATTGGAGTAGAGTCAAGACTGATTTGCATATGACTGGGGCTAATCTGAGGTGGCATGCTCGGGAGGTGGTACAAAAGGGGTGGTGATGGGCGGAGCATCTGAACCAATCAAACACTCACACCCAGTCAACAGATCTGGGTTTAATCCATCACCGTTCTTTAGCCCACTCTGCCACCCCAGTTCAGACATGGCCATATGCAAATCAGTCTGACCCTGTGCCTCATGGGGACAGTCCAGCCCGAACTGCCAAGCCATGCCTTCCCTGGACCGGAAACAAGCTTCCTAGGACCGGTTTCTGGCATTCCAGCCGTCTTCAGCCAGGCTTGCTTGAATCCAGTGGCAAAGTGAGCAAGGGACTCACGTCTGAGCATACCCTGCTACCTTATGGCGAACAAAGCGGTACAAAAGGGGTGGTGTGGAGTGCAAAAAAAACGATGGATTTAGGCCCAGATCTCTGTACTGGGGTGAATGTATGATATTGTTCTGCATTCTGTCCATCAATTGTTGTTTATGCTGGGGAGGTGGCATTCTGGTCAAAAGATCGATGGGTTGAAATGCTACCCTAAACGATTGCCAGTGGTTACATAATTTGCAAGCATTTCTCCCATCACCTTTTTTGCATGTGTGATAATATATGTCCTTTCATTTTAAAGGACGGAATCCCTCACCAACCCATGGGTGGAATGCTCCATCATAGAAACTACTTCTCACACCGCAATCCCAAGAGATGGTGGTGTGGGCTACAACCCTCTGCAGAGAGGAGCTCTTGAAGTGGTAGTCAGCCTAGAAGAAGTCCTCCTTAGTAGTAGGTATGGGTGTATGCACAACAACGTGAAAACAGATGGAAAAAACGAATGTCAATAACTACCTTATGGTGGATTTATAATAATTTATTCTTGTTCCTTATGGGTAGAGGTTAAAAATGGGGTGTAATTCGACCCAATATAAACAGTCAAATCCGTTTATGTAGTTGTCTGGTCATGATACCTATAGAGCTGAGGAGACTCCTCTGTGCTGCATTCTTACCAGACTGCCGCAGAAACAGAGTTCTGTTTATGCGAAGGCAGTCTGAGCTAAGCGGAGGCATATACCCAACAGGAAGTGAGTCCAGCCACCAGTGTATGAAGCTCATATTCAGCCACCACTGGATGTATTTACCTATAGCTTTATCTTGTCTATTTTGAGTGTGGATTTTTGGTCCTGATGAATGCCTCTATGCTTTTGATTGGGGTATTTTGCAGGGAGAAACATGTTGAGCATTTACATTGAATCACACAGCATTTTTTTAACCTCTCCCAGTTTCACACAACCCAATGTTTAGTAAATCAGAGCTCAAATGTCTCTGTGCTCACAAAGAGATAATGAAAAGATAGCCGTCTGCAACCTAGGTGCTGGTTAGAGATCGAGCACTCTAGTTTGCTAGTGTCGGGGATTGGCAGCAGCGCAAGCATATATTCGCCACTAACCTTTGCTCAGGATGTCCGGCAGAAACGACGTCTGACGCTAAGTACCCCAGTCCCTACCAGCTATGGATCCCACAGCGAAGGATCACTCACTGTGTGAACACATACCCAGCAGGGAAAGGGTAAGTGGATAAAATAAAAAACAGGTAGTGGTGAATCTTGAGGATCCCTCTGGGTCTGGTCAAGTGGCGGCAGAGAATAGACAAGGGCACTCCACCTGTTCCAGGAAGAGTAAAGAATATTGTTATCACCACTTCCTCTGTGCCTATGAATACCGCTAACCCCCCTCGGTTTCTGAAGCTTACCAGAATCACACACCACCCAGGCTGTTTAAAAAGAACAAACAACGGAACTCCAGCGGGACAGAAGACCCTCTGACTGCTCAGGTATGGATGAGTCCGGAGAATGGCAGACTGTTCTTTAGCTGTGGAGTTCCGGACCGTTGCCTGCAGCGGTAAAAGTACATAGACTGTGACGGCTGTTACAGCACAAGCCGAACACGGCCTTTCTCCACGGAAGTGTAAGGGTGCTCAAACACAAAGAAGTAAAGAGTCTCTGTCTCTTGTTTCAATGATTCCCACTCGGGACGTCACAAGAAACTACGTCTCCCAGAATGCCTCTCTGGGGAGTAGCGTACTGAAAGGAGGCAAAACTTCGTCTTTGCTGCAGACGAGTTTCCCTCTCAGAGTCTTTCAGGGTACAAACAGGGTCCAGACACAATCAGGCGCACGGTACCAAACAATTCCCTATCTGACTATGGTACCACACGAACACAGGTTTTTACAACGGAAGCGGGCCCGCTTCCGTTCGCCTCTGTACTTATCGGAAATGCAGGCAGCAGGTTTCAGGACGGCTTCGGCTCTTCTGCAGTCTTCAGGCTTCTAGCTGAATTCCGGCGGGGAACACCATCCGCCATTCCCACGGATTCCGGATTGATTGACAAGCACCTTTCTGGAGGAAGGGAGGTGCTTAAGTGTGCTAGGTCCCGTGACTCCGCTGACTTGTCCCTTGGCATGCTGGTTCTTGTAGTTCGTTCGGCCTGTCCTGCACATACTCCCAGGCACACACCAGCGACGGGGCTTTCCAAGTTGACCTGTACCCCGCCCCCAGGACCCAGCAATCTCTACAGCTAGGTCCATCAGGGAGTAGCTTATACATGCCAGGCTTTACTTTGCATCATTGTACTTGTAGTCTTGTTTATCCCATTATAAAATTTGGACTGCAAGTCCCTGAATACATAGTAAATATCTGAACTTTGGAAACTTGAGAGCTCTGACATAAGTACCCAGTGTATTTGCTATTTGTTTCTTTTTGTTCATTCAGAGTATATATATTTTTTCCTGCTGGCAGAGAAAAGTGTAATTGCAAAATTGTAGCCTCTGTGGCTCAATATAAAATTGGGGATTTTATATTGGTGTGAATATCTACACAATACAGTGATAGGAGAGTCTTTGACAGTATCAGAGACTTTAAGTTACTCGTTCTTTTATGGGCTTTAATACACTAGCAGCCATGTAAACGTATCAAAACATCAACTTAAGTTTGCAGTAGGACAAAGACTACAGTACCAACAGTTCAAAGATTAAAAAAACTACATGGCCCATAAAAGAGAGCCTATGCCCCAATCAAAATTCTGTTAGTCACATAAACAGCAGTAGAAACATGTAAACCGCCTCTTTTTTGCTGTTATGCGGTCATGTTAAGAACTACTTTGCACGTCCTGTTATTTAGTGTTTTATGTTTTTTTCCTTTGATGAAGATTTAACTGTCTTCTGTTTAGGTCTCGTTTTTGGGCACACAGACTTTCTGGTTGGTGGCTACTTATTATTAATTCCTTTAATAGCCTCTGCTGATCAGGTATATATATATTTTCCTCGTTTTCTGCACCACCACCATTTTGTCTCTCCTTCTTGAGTAATAAACCGCAGTTGCGGACCATCTAGGTCCCTTTCTTTGCTTTTAGTCTGATCAGCTCTTTCAAATATCTTAGATTTGGCTTTTGCAGCCAAGGAGCAGGGTTCCATGATTGATCAGGATATCCTGGAAGGTTGTGTCCAATGTGCCATCTGCCTTTTAGTCAACTGTGTCCTGTCCTTGGAATGTCACGGCTTCATTCTCTTGAGAATAGACCCTAAGTTGGGCAGTCTTGCGACTAATAAGGCAGGCCCTTCGGCTGGAGGTCTTTTGTTTGGCGACCCTTTTGTTAAGGAGGTACAACATTATGTTAACACATTCACTTCCTGTATGAAACTGGAATTTTGCTGCAGTTGTCACCCACTTTTTGCCCCATTTGTTGACTACTAGATGCTGGTTTTCAACTCTGACAGTGCACTGATGCCTGCTAACCATCCCTCTGTGCCAGTGCTCTTCCCCCTAAACCAAGTTGAAGTCTAATTGTAACCCAATTGGCATGGCCTTTAGCATTAAAAACGGAGGGAGTAGGGTCCAGGGGAATATTTAAAGACCAATGCACAGTTATAGCCCCCTAAACAAGACACTATACTAACAAGAAATAACTGTGGGTCCGGGATAACTACTAACTCTGCGTTCAAGACATGTTTCTGCAGTTTATAGATCCTAACGGTATCTCCTGCTTCCTCAGGACCAATATTCTACTTTGCTACTGCTTCAATAACAAGTGAGTGCATAACAAATCAAAAAATGTCAAAGATATCACCTGATTCAGTCCTCTCACTTCTCTTTTGGAGTGAAACAGATATCTGCACACCAGAGATACCGTAGAGAGAAGACACAATAAACAAAAAAGAAAACAGAGAAAGTGAGATAACATATTGATAAAAGAGTTATCTCACATGTGAGCTTTATTATAATAACCCATCATTGGTATGTTTGGAAAACAGTACCCAACCCATTCTTATTTGGATTCCCTCTCACTCACCTTGAGTGTGAGAGGCAGGCGCCGCTCCTCACCTGGCTACAGCTCAGGAAATTGGGGCACTGCTCTAATAGAAAACCATAAGGTCGATAGTAAGTGGCCTTCATGAACGCTGCCAAACAAACATTCTGTCTACACTTTTACTTCTATTCTTATTATCCAGTCTTATGCTGATTTCATAAGGAACAATACTCATGGTGTCGGTATGTCTCCAGACGCTTACAAGCATGCTCAGATATTATTAGAAATTATTATATTGAAGGAGAAGTTAATTAGGCAATTTATATATCTCCTGAGAGTTATAAGCTCCACTCGTTTCTAAAAGAATTGCCTTTCTTAGCAAGCGCTTCTCATAAAGGATACTTGTAACAGAGAAGAGTCAAGAGAGTGGTATATAAACGTGACTCTCCAGGAAAGTAAAGATCTGTATGCAATGATATCGCTAGTTCAATAAGTCTGTTGTCGTGCCTACCTGTCCGTTGGTACACCAAACAGGCATCTGCGCGGTTCCGGGAGGTGCCGCGGTGCCGTCTCGCGCCGCATTTAAAGATTATTCAAACCCATTGGATCCCTCGTCAGTATTACGTATCATTGCGCATGTGCAACAGTGCGCAAAAGTATACCGTGAGTCCATTGGCCACTACTCGGATGTCATCAACACGCGTCAACTAGACTCTGGGAAACGTAGTTTGGTAAATGGAACTCTGTATGCCGAGTTCGTGAATATTCATGTGCCACATGCTGTTGGAAGGTGTAATTAATGTCGTAGGCTTATACAGTGTATACCCTTTTGGCTATTTCTTAGATGTTTTAATAAAACGTCAGCTCGGTTATTTGTAAATTGTGGTTAATGGATCGAACTACATATGCCGCATTCGCCAACATCATAGTAGTGTATCCCAATGCTGTTGGGTAGTATAGTAATTATCAATAGTTTATGCAGTGTTACTGCTTGTAGAGACAGGCTCATTATATTAACGCTATGTGCTCATGTCATCTACTATGAGAATAATGAGGCAATATTTAGTAATGTTATCAAAGATAGTAAATTGCCTATCAGATATTATGAACCCAGAATTAGTCAGTTATTTTACAGACAATAGTTAGACATACTCAGTCGGAGAGTCGTATCAGGTACATATTTAAATATACTCCGCGAAACAGAAAAGGCCCAGCGACCGATCGTTTAAGGAGACACACTGTACTGGAGGTCAGCCCTGTTGATCAGTTCACTTGCAATATTATAGCGCCATCCATGGAATTTCTTCATTGAGGCCGTTTTTATCAGTATTCAAACGATACACCCATTTCTGCTCCAATTTGAATAAGTGTTTAGTGATGTCTGTGACATGAGGAAGGATCTGTGGTTGTTCCAACACGGTCCAGACGAAATCAGTAGGTTTATGTCCTACCTCCAAAAAATGGTTAGTAAGGCGAGTCGCCTGCTTCTTACACCTGATCGTGCTTTTTTGTTCAGAGATCCTTGTTTTTATTTTCCTCGTCGTCATCCCGGCATATTTCAATGAGCAATGGCATGTGATCAAATAAATGAGGTTTTTGCTATTGCAGTTAGTGAATCGTTTTTGTTCCCAGCGTCGCGATGTGCCAATGTCAATGCTCATAGAGCGAGTGGTTTGTGGACAAGCTGCACAATTCCCGCAAGGGTGATGTCCCTCAAGAGGTGGTAGGTCCCACAACGTGCCCACTTGATGGATCTTCTTTGCTCTTGGTCTAGTATGTACTAGGCGATCTCTTATGCTGGTGCTTCTTTTATATGCAAAGAGAGGCTCCGGCAGTGTGTCAGGACCAGTGTTTAGGATCTTCCAATGTTTCCTCACGATCTTTTGTATGGCGTTAGACCTCGTGTTGAAGGTGTTGACAAACGCTATCCTTTCGTTCTTAGGTTTAGGAAGGGTCAATTCCAGAAGTGACTCGCGATTGTTGTTTGAGGCTCTTTTTTTGGATTTCCGAATCAGCTTCTTAGGATATTTCTTCTCCAAGAGCCAGTTCTCTAGAGCTCCTGCATGTTTCTGAAAGCTCTCTTTGGTGGTACAGTTTCGCTGAATGCGCATTCGGGCAGGTTTTTGTCCCGCAGCGCTTTGGGGTGACAACTATCGCATTGAAGCAACGAGTTCCGAGCCATAGGCTTCTTGTATAACTCAGACACCAACCCTGCAGGGATTGTGATGATTTGGAGATCTAGAAACGCCAAGGTTGATTTAGAATGTTCAACCGTGAAATGTAAGAAAGCGTTCTGTTCATTCAGCCACGAATGAAAAGATTTTAGGTCAGTTTCAGTTCCACGTCACACAACAAGGATATCATCTATGTAGCGTTTCCAAACCCTCACAGATGGTAAGTAGGGGTTCGTAGATGATAGTACGCAGTCCTGTTCGAACTTATGGACGTACAAATTTGCCAAACTCGGGGCAAACACGCTGCCCATGCTGGTCCCTGATGTCTGGAGGAACACAGTCTCCTCGAAACAAAAGACGTTTTCTTTCATAGCCACAGTAGCCAACTCCATGATGAAAGATACAGGAGTGATGGAGTCCCACTCTTGTTCTCGTAGTAACATCTTGATTACTTCCAGAGTCTCATTTTGTGGTATCGAGGTATAGAGGGACTCTACATCAAAAGACACAAGTATGTCTGTGATGGTATCAAACTCGATGTTGGGGAGAATCCTCAAAAGATCCTTCGTATCTTGAATGTAAGTTGGCATCAATTTTACCAGCGGTCGTAAAAAAGAATCGACAAATGTCGATAAAGGTTCCAGAAGCGACCCGATGCCAGAAATTATCGGGCGTCCTGGAGGGGGGCGTTTTTCTTTGTGAACCTTCGGGAGCACATAAAAATATGGCATCACCGGGTTAGATGTACATAAGAAAGCAGCCTCGTTGGCAGTAATCCACCCTTCGGATAATGCCTCTTCAACAAGATGCTTGATGCTGATAGAAAGTCTTTCTGTGCGGTCTTCTGGCAATGGACTAAAGGAGTCGATGTCATTAAGTTGTCTTAGACATTCCTCTCTGTATGTAATGGTGTCCATGAGCACTGTAGCGCCCCCTTTGGCCGCAGGCTTGATTATCACTGTATCGTCTTTCGCCAATGTAGATAAAGCCTCTTGTTCTTTCTTTGGAAGGTTCATGAATGGTTTTGTAGATCCTGAGAACAGAATCTGGATATCATGTTGTACTGCCTCCTCAAAAGTTGTGACCTTAGCTGGTATGGTACTGGGTAAGGGCGTGAAAGTAGAAGGTTTCTTGAGTCCCGTGTTTTGTTCTCCAATGGGGAGATTTTCAGATTTCAAAAAGAAGAAATGCAGTCTAACCTTCCTAAAGAATTTGGCTAGCTCTACTTGAGTCTGAAAGGGATCACCAGTTGTGGTCTGCACAAAACCAAGTCCTCGGTTTAGTACTTGAGTTTCAATGGGAGTAAGCTCTTTGGAGCTCAGGTTAATGCTCAAACTGTCCCTGAGCTCGTTCCTGCTTGGTCTTGAGGTATTTGCTTCCCGTTCCGTAAGCCCATCGATCGTAGGGGGACGTTCCACTGCACTTGTCCTCTGGAGGTTCGTCTTCTTCCTCGTGTCCTTCCTTGGCCAAAACCTAAAAAAGGCTGCATATTCTGGCCCTGTTGGAATGACATCTGGCCATATGGGCCCATAGGTAGTGGTGGGAAAGGGCCCCCAGTCATCCATGGGTTAGGTGACCACCATGGATTAAATTGATTGGGGCCGTAGTTGTGGCCTCTCCAGTTCCTCCTATTGCCTCTACCACGTTGTTGGTTGGTGGGGTTACCTTGGTTGCTCGAGTCAGAATCGCTAGAGGTATCATCCGAAGTTGAGGTCCCATATGTGGAGCCACCTCTACGTCCATTCCTGTTGTATGGGGTTGGTACATGTGTGGCACTGGTGTAAGGATAGATCTTATCCATAGCAAATTTAGCCAAGTCTTTTTTGCACTTCTCAAGTTTGGCGAATAAGATGGAGTCTTTGAACTCTTTGTTAGTCTTGTTTCCCTCATCTTGGTTTTTAGTGAACAGTTTCCCAGAGATTTTGGCTTTTATTTGGCCTTTAGCATCCCGATAAGGCCCTAGTAAATGGTACCACTGGTATCTAGGACATGTGTACTAAAACGGGTTCCTACGGGCTGCAGCATGTCTAATGCCATTCTAAGGGACCCACACACATGTTACATACAGATTGCCATTGAAGACTGCATATCAAGGTACAAACCATGAGTGAAAACATGTGCCATGCCAAAGTCACTGCATTTAATATATGTAAGTCACCCCTACAGCAGGCCTTGTAGCCCTAAGACAGGGTGCCGTATATTACATGTGAGGATGTATATGCATGAGCAGATATGCCCCTGTGCTCTCTTGTTCAATTACTAGATGGTACAAGTGAACAGAGAAGCCATCTTAATTATATGTACTGGGCATTTGTCATTACGAGTTCCCTAGCTACATGATGTGTTTACTGAAATCTATGTTGTTTGGTATCAAACATCTTGTCTTAATAAATCTGTACTGTTGCCAGTACTAGATGTATTATGACATGCACCAGAAGGCCACCTTAGAGATGCCCCCTGAAAAACCTACCAGTATCTAGTGTGCTGACTGACTAGTACCTTCCAGCCTGCCACCACAGATAAGTTTCTGACCCCCTGGAGGTGAGAGCCCATGCTCTCTGGGGCCAGAAACAATGCCTACTCCAGAGGAAGGTGTTCACACTTCCTCCAGCAGGATGGCTTGTGATTTAGCATATCAAGGCCAGAGGGTTCAAAGCCCCTGCCACCTCTGATATGTGACGTGTCTTCCCCCAGACTTGAAGGATGCCACTCCCACAAGGACAGGTAGGAAATTAGCTATGCAGTAGGCATGTTGCACCACCAGGCTAGTCACACCTTTAAGGTGGGCTGCCTGATGTGCTCCACAAAAGAAGGATTCCACCATCTTGGTTTTGTTGGAATTAGTAATTCTGGGACAGTATTATGCCCGCTCCCCACTGAAAGTGGTCATATAGGGGGTGTAGTGACCCAAAGGGTAAGTAGCCCATTAGCTACTACCTCCCCATAACACCCCTTAGGTGAGTATTTAGGTGGCCTCCTGACACCAGAACTCAGATGTGCTTGACCAAAGAAGAAAGAGGACAAGAAGAGACGAAGAACACAAGAACTATGGACCAGCTGTGGAATTGGCGCCAAACCCTGCCTGCATGCTTCTGTCCCAACAATTGCAAAGACCCGACCTGTCATGCAGCTGTACATCCTCCAAAAGCCTTGGAGGGCTTCCAGTACTTTGCCAACCAGCCAGCATCTCTCTTGAACCGGAGGAGTCACTTCCCTTCAGCATGCAGGCACCGACTGCACAGTCAGGTTCACCGGTCTGCTGACCACTGGGTTCATTGACACAGCTGCAGCCCAGGAGGAGGTCAGCAATTGTCCAAGAGGTCAGCCCAGTTGATCCATCCAGTCTTCAAGACGCTGATCCACAACGGAGGCTCCCTGCACCAATATCTGGGGTACGGAGGCTATTGCAAGTACCAAGGCTTGTTTGTGATCAGATCGAACACTACTGCCAACCAAACCGACCTGCATGTCGAGGGACTTCAATAGAGGCCAGCTCTATGCCAGAAGTCATCTTGCTGTGTTTCTTCTCCCTCTTCTGCAGGTGCACCGTGATCTGTCAAAAAAACACCTATACACCCGAGTCCCCCAGCCTGAGTCCATTGAAACTGGTGTTGTCTCTGTGGTCCTGAGACCCTCATGAGCTAAGCCCCCTTTGGGTTCTGCCGGACTGATCCCCCAGCCCCCACTTGCAGCCTTTCTTTGCAGGTTCTGCTCCCCATGGACTTCATTCAAGGCTACCACCGCAAAAAGCACCTCTGCACCTGGACACCCCAGGGCAGGTAAACTTGACCTCTTGGTGTTTTCTTGGATCTTGACCCATACTTACGTTAAGTCCAGAAGAACAGTCCTATAACTCATTTGCAAGTGACCCCATGTAGTGTATGTTTCTCATGCAGAATAACAGAGCATTTGAGGCTCCTGCCTCAAATCTTGACAGCTCTATTTTCTATGCCTCTAAAAGTACGTACCTGATCTAGAAGAATTAATATAAAAGTCTGCTTATTTTTATAAATTGGTGTCGGATTTCCTTATTGAGTGTGAGTCTCATTTATTGACTCTGTAAGTGCAACAAATGCCTAACACTCCCCTCTGATAAACCCAAGGCTGCTTGACCACACTACCACAAATAGAGCACCATGGTACTGTTAAAGCAAGCCCCTGTACACTAGTAAGGTATACCTGGACTCTCTATACAGTGCACCTCATTTTGGTACACTATATAGAGAGCCAGCTTCCTACACTCCCATGGACTAAGACCAATCTACACTTAAAAAGGTGTCCAAACATATATTTTTCACATGGCTGGCAGAGGTACTTGTTTCTTGTAGCAGGCTCCCTCCTTCAGAGGACATCACCGATGACGAGCTTCCTAGAATAACAACCAACCAAATGAGATTTGCCTGCTTTCCTCCAGGGTCACATAGGGCACTTTCAAAGCAGAGGTTTCGTTGGCGTGACAGCACACTCCTCTCTTCAAGGTAAGGCATCTCTCTTCTTTCCCTCCAGAACTGGGGAGCAGGACCTTACATTTCTTTACACAATTAGAAACACATGATGTTGGATACATGGATTTTCCAAACAGCCCTGGATTTCCATCTGGCGTTTTATGCAATGTCCATTGAGGCTCCTCTACATAGGCAGATACATTTTCCAACACACACACATCAATTCATAGATCAAGAGATCTCTTCACTTCTCCAAAAACAAGCTATATCTCCTTGTTCTCCCCCTTTCCAAGGTTTACTGAGCAATGTTTTCCATGTAGAAAAGAAAGGGGGAGATTTTCACCTGGTGAACAACCTCAAAAATTTCAACATGTGGCTCCTTTACAGGAATTATAAAATGGTGGGGATACACATGTTGAGATACCTATTAAGAGAAGACGACTTCATGGTCAGACTGGATCTGAAGGATACCTATTTAACAATCCTGATTTTTCCACCTCATCGACACTTGCTGCAATTGCAGAGGAGCCATACCACTTACAACTTTTTGGCTTAACCTTTCTGTCTCTCTTCAGCTCCTTGGTGCTTTACTAAGTTGTTCAAGCCAGTAATCACCAAATTCCATTCTATTCAAACAATGGTCGTACCTGAAAATCACTTGTTTAGATGCCTGGGGCTTTGTGATTAATTACGCCAAGTCAAACCTGAACCTCTAAAGACAAATTGCCTTCCTTTGGTTCACCATAGATTCTGTCTCTGTTACTCTAGCTCTCACTTTTCACAAGAAGGGGCCAGAAAGTCCTAGAGAAAGAGGCACTCACACTTTGCTGGACTAGTGGGTCTTCTGGTAACCTCCATACAGGCGATTTTCCTGGCCCGCTTTATTAGCGTGCCTTTCAGTGTCTCAAGATATGGCACTTGAAAATAGGCCTTGCTTACTCAGAGCTGGTTCCCATGACCACAAAAAAATGGTCAAGAACTACAAATGGTGGCTTGATCACATGGATACTTGGAACGGAAGGGCCATTGTTTTTTTGTTTTTGTTTTTTTTTTAAAAACCTTTATTGATATCAAAAGAAGACAAATCGAGGCCCACAACCAAGCCGGCCGGCCGCAGTGTACAAAACAGTCAGGAGTCATCAGGCAAATAGTACATAATCAATCAATACAAAGCAGAGGCCGTACAATCGCAATAGGGGAGAAGAAATACAGAAACTAAAGGGCTAAAACACAGGAGTAAATAAGGCTTAATTTTACAATAAGGGGAGAGGACATATGACAGGCACACTTGCAATACGGAGGCATCCGACATCCCGTAATCAACCTCAACATTAAGAAGGGGGCATGGGGCAAAATATCAGGGGGACAACACAATGCAATCAAGAAATCAGGATATGTGAGATACAGTCAGCCCCTGAGCATTATCCTCGTAACACGCCCACCACCCGGGACACTACCAAGCCAGAACAGAGGGATCGGAAGACAATGCATGAAAACCCGCCCGTCACAGTACCCTCTGGGACGCAGGAAGGAAAAAAGGGAAGGGGGACTAGGTAGGGGGGGGGAAGAGGAAGGGAAAGGAAAATGGAGGGAAGAAAAACCAAACAATAAAAAGGGGATAAGGAAATATGAAAAAAGAAAGGTAAAAGACACGCCGACACGGCTCCCCGTGGTGGGAGGACAGGAGACAAAAGGATTAGCGGCCCAAGTGGGGCATGGCAATCGGATGGAAGGACAGCCGAAATGTAGCAGGAGGAGTAACGATGCCATACCCCCACCCGAAACACACCATAGGAGGTCGGGACAGACGCGGCCTCACGAAAAAGAGATACAAAAGGGCCATAGAACCAGAAGACAAACAAAAAATAGAACCCAACCCACCCGTCCCACCCTGCACCCCTGTAGAAGGCTACGGCCTACCCTTCAAACAGCGTGCCTGTCGCCCTAAACCAGAACCCGAAATATAGCAAGAAGAAAGAAAGAAAAACGAGACAAAAAGGCCACAAAAGCGGAGAAAGAAAACAGGAGGGAGGAGCAGAATAACTATAATACAAACGGTAGGCCACAGCCCTCCGCCCAACCCGACAAGTACAATCAAAAACAGACCAGGACGACACCCCATCACGCGCCACAAAATATTAGGAGAAGGGGACCTCCCACCCCTCTACGATCAGAGACAATTGTGCAACGAAATCGCATACCGGGAATCAAGCAGAAGTCGTACATTTCACCCCCAACCCTTCCGAGCGACAAACCCCACCCACCACATGGCAATGGACAACCACATACTAAATACGAAATCAGCATATAATCGAGTGGAATGGTGACTAGCATAGCTACGTGGGGGGTAGATAAATCGACAAGTGAGCAGTAGTCCAAACTGAAAGTATCGATGCATCAACAATCGAAGCACGAGCCATGAGAAACAGGAGTTCAGTTGCGCCACTGGAGCGGGCGAGGTGGTCCCAATTTTAAACACAGGCAAAGTCATCGAAGCAGGCGCAGGAGGAAGTCCACCCATAATTCCAGGCAACAATGTCGAACAGGGTCGCAGTACAGCATCCGAGTCCCCGGGGTCCGAACCTTGAAAAGCAGGGCGCCCCAAAGTCACCAGCACACTACACGATCTTCGATCAGTGGTGGAGACACTCAGGTCAATCGAGGGGGGTGAGGCAATGGAGGCATCGAAACAAGAAGAAACGGCCGCCCAAAATGGCGGCGGATCGTGGCGGACCCACCGAGACGCCCAGGGCCAGGGAAGCGTGCAGGGATCTGAGGGCTTCCAGGATATCTCTGACTGTCGGCTCACGCCCATCAGATCCGATCCCCACACAATCAGGCAACTCGGGCCCGCCGCCACAGGGTGACTCTCGTTCCAGAGGGCCGGCCGCCATTTCGTGAATCAGCCCAGTCGCCGCCCACGAGGACCCCCGGAAATAACAGTTCTCAAATGTAGGACTTTACAAGCGCCGGGGGTCCCAGCAAGGGCGGCTTCGATGCCAAAAGGATGTCCGCCCAAAACGGGTCTCCGCCCGCACCAGCACCGGTGCCCCAAACAAGCGGAGTCCGGGCCCCGAGGACCAGGGCCGCCGGACAAAGCAGCGGCGGGGGGACCCCCTCTCAGAATCAGGTCCCGGGGCTTCTCACCCACGTCGGCCACGCGACCACCAGGGCAGGTCCGGGTCAGGATCGCCGGGATCTTCGCACATCGGCTCCCAACACTGGTTCTCGCTCTCGGCCGGGGCCGAGAGCCGTCGGATCCCACCGGCCAGGTCCCGGTCCAAGTCTCGCAGAGGCCCCGATCTCTCGGAGGCCAGAACTCCGGAGCCACTGCACGTCGAGACCCCGGGGTCAGATGGTAAGTACAAACAAGCCGTAATGTTTCCAATTCCCCAAAAGTGTGCCGTCCCGAGACAGGATAAAAGACAGGATAGGCAGTCAGGATGGAGGGCTGCGGGAGCCGAGCTAAAGGGCGACCATCACGGCCGCGAGCTAGGCTCCTCCGGAAGGGCCATTGTTGGCGTTGTTCTAAACATAGTGATAGAGTCAAATGCGAGCCGTCTGGAATGGAGCGTGAGATGTGGAGAAGTGATAATGGGAGGTACATGGTGCAAAGAGGGTCTGTCTCTTCACATCAACTGCCTCAGATTACTGGCAGGTTTCTTTGCGATTCCTTCTTTCTCCCCTCAATGAACCCACTGCTATAGATGGACAATGTATTCTGCGGTCCAATAAGTCAATCATCTTGAAAGAAATGAGATCCTCTCTTCTAGCAGAGCTTACCAAAGACTTTTGGCATTGCTGTCTGAACCACAGTCTCTCAGTAACAGCCCTTCATTTGCCAGACAAACAGAACTCTGTGACAGGCTGGAATTTCTGCAAATTCAAGGATTCCAGGGAGTGGAAGCTGGATCCGTCCTTGTTTTCCAAGATTATGGCAAAATGGGGCCCATATCACATGTTTCGCTTTGCATTTAATTTGACTTTCCAATTACCATTGTTCTAAAGCTAGAGACAGAATCCTCTGGCAGTGGCAACAAATGCATTCTTGCAGGGTTGGAAGGATGGGAAATGACACATTTTCTCTGTTCTCCATGGTATTAGGAGTAGCTTAACAAGTCTGTAAACAATCAGTGGAATTAGTATTGTTTTTGCACTTTCCTAAGATCCAAAAAATCAGAGGGGGAAAGGATCACTTGTCCTGGGTCACCAGGGTTTTAATTCTTTCATTTCACGGTACCGATAAAAAACCCTCTATCACGTGCCAAGGCTCGGGTGGCGGTATATCTTGATTCTCCGCCCTTGAAGGTACGTGTCAGCATCATCATTGGGTTAGTGGTTATGCTTCCTCCACCCGGAGGTAAACCACTGGTAAAACCAGTAGTGATCCGTGATCAAAAAAATGACTGTGGATTGATAAATGAGAAAAAGATATTAAAAAGCAAGAGTATCTAGAAAAAGAGGTTTTTATTGGGTCTGGGTTCAGGCTGATTAAAATTTTAGGTGTGCTTTGGAAGGGGAGTTAGGGGTCTTCCGCACTGTTATTAGTCCATTAAAAAGGTCTTCATGTTTCAGCCTTTAGATGCCCAGAAGGGGTCAGTAAGGCTTTCATCAGGACCAAAAATAGTGAAAAATGTGAAAAGGACCTTAATATTCAGGTATGCTCAGTCTAGGTATATTATCCTGACTGGGGTGAGGTCTGTAAGTACCTGTAATGAAAACGGGGAGGGGGAAGGAAGACAAGACGTACAAACATATACATAATGTGTCAGAATGCTGTACATTCAACAGGATGCTGTACTTATACCAATTTGGCAAGCTCTGTGTAAAGAGGAAGAAACTAAAAAATGGCAAATCTCTGCATGACAAGGCAACATTCCTGCTAATTTTTAATGGCAAATGTTCTCCCATTATTAATGGCAAATGTTCTCTCATTATTCATACAGTTATACTCATTCATATAATTCAGGTGCGTTTGGTGCATAGTGCTGTGCTGGTTTTAGCTAATGCTCAATGTCTTCTCTTTGTACTCTCGGAGTTCTGTTCTAGTGATTTACATGGGTGCGTGGGACTAAGTACAGCTGCGACACGATAATTAAATATGAATTTTATATGCAGGCACTCGTATGTTGACAATTGACGTTGCAAAGGATCTTCGGTAACGGCCCGTATATGTTGCTACTGCCCTTCTGCGGCCGAGATATTACGGCCCGTATATGTTGCTACTGCCCTTCTGCGGCCGAGATATTGTTACCGCTATGGTCAATGTCTGCCGCTACTTGTTTTTGTCTACACTATCGAGTCTCTGCTCCGCGACTCGTATCTCTTAATAAGTGGCTGCGAGAGATGCTCGTATTCATGTTATAGTAGACAGTCTATAGCTATGTGGTAAAAGTACGGGTTAAAAGTTAGAAGAAGGGTTAATCCTCAACCGGAGCTTAACAGTTTACATAATGGTACCCCCCTGCTTTCCCTCTATGGCGTACCTCTATGTCAGTATTTTCTGACCTCATCGGGTGAACCCAGAGGGGTGTGCCTGCTGGAAAGTAACGACAGTTAGATTTAAAAATCACAATCGCTGGATACATTATGGTTCTGGTGTGGAGACTCCATTAAAGGAGGTCGCGTCTACCTCGTGTGCAGGATGCGCACCACTTGTGCTGTCACTGCCTCTTGATCCCCGGTAGTGACTAGCGATGCACTTACTGTTCTTGTAATGCGTATCAACGGGAGAAGCTAGAGATAGAAAAAAGACTCTTCGCTTTTCGTGGCAGTAATGCAGGATATCGGTATAGAATGCGCAATGTGGGATGGCAATTCTCCAGAAAAATTAGTAGAGTCCAACATTGATTTAAAACTTATTTAAAAAACTGCTCTATAAGAATAAATACATATAAATAATAATGACAAGAAGTCACTAGAACAGGATGGTTTATCCTACAAATGTTGGCTCTGTGAACTAGTATTGTTACTACAGGGCAGCTGTCGACTTCAGTCTTTTATCTTAACTTTTACATATTAGTTTATGTAATAAGTGCATAACGGGTTTCTAGTTATGGGCGTTCAATACTTTTTCAGTAGAGGACTCATGGGCGGACTCATTGGTGGTTTTTTTGGAGAAATGTCCACCAGATATTGACAGTACTATCAGGAATCTGCCCAATAATCAGTACAGAATAATTATCCTTGATGTTCAAATTTACATAGTTCATGGGATCCTCAGTTGTTCAGACTTAACCAGGGAATATTGTCGTTGAGTCCACATTCATTAGTTCGTAGGCGGTGCACCCATCATTTTTCTTTCTCAAAAAGTACTCTTTCTGCATTGTGTGTTTTCGTGGCTAGGGTTTCTAGAACTACCCATTTCAGGTCATTTATTATGTGTTTAGCCTCTATGAAGTGGCTACTCATTTTTGTTGTCATTCTTTAGCATCTCACATTGCTCCTGTGTTCACCTCTCCGTTGTTTTACCTTACGGCAGGTCATCCCAATATAGCGTAAACTGCATGGACAGGTGATCATGTAGATCACGTGGGTGGTGTTGCAGTTCGTATGGTACCTAATTGTCCACTTGAGATCTGGTAAAAGTTGAAGACTTTTTGTTATGCTGGTTAGATTGCATACAGAGCATTGGCCCACCACTGGAGGATTGTCCCAAAGTTGTGGTCTTAATTCACCTCGTTTTTGTGGTGATGGTCGAGTATGAACCAAGATGTCTCTAAGGTTTCTAGTCCTTTTTTTTGCGAATCTCGGTTTTGGCCAGGTTAAATCACCTGATGTGATGATTCGCCAGTTTTTGTTGACAATTTTCTTGATTTTGTTGGAGGCCACATTGTAAGTCGTAACACAAGTTGTCATGTCTTTCTCAGTTACTCTCGGGTGGTGTCCAACAAGCTCTCTCTTGGTTGATTCGTGGCTCTTTTTTTTTTACACGTTTTGATGGTCTTGTCTGGGTATTCTCGAAGTCTCAGCTTAGTGCACAGATCCTCTGCTTGCATCTTGTAGTCCTGGGTTCTGCTAAAGTTGCGTCGCAGCTGCAAAAATTGACTATAGGGGAGATTTTCCCTCAAGGGGCGAGGATGAAAACTCTTGTATGAGAGTAAGCTGTTCTTTGCTGTCGGCTTGAAAAAGGTTTTGGTTAGAAGGGTTCCATTTTCCACAAAGATGGTAATGTCTAAAAAATATATACTTCTATTATTGGCTGTGTAGGTGAATTTAAGCCACTCATCTCTGGTGTTCAACCAGCTGTGGAATTCCTCTAAACTTTCCCTGTTTCCTTCCCAGATTAGGATAACGTCATCTATGTAGCGTTTCCAGAATAATATCTTCTGTTGGTAAGGGTTCACATTATTTTGTATGTGTGTTTCCTCAAAATCACTCACATAGAGCCCTGCCACACTAGGGGCAAATGTGCTGCCCATGGAAGTCGCATGGCATTGTTGGTATAGCACATTGTTGTCTTCAAAATAGTTCTCTGTTAGGGCAAGTCTACAGCATTCCAACACAAAATGCCTTGGAGTTTTGTGTTCCCACTGAGTGTTGAAAAGAAGTTTCTCTAAGGTATCGAGAGTCTTCTGTTGAGGAAGACTTGTGTAGAGACTTTCCAAGTCGAGTCCTCTGAGTAGCATGTTCTCCTCTGAAAATGTTTTGTCAGCCAAGAGATTCAAGAGATCTCTTGTCTCCTTTAGGTAGGTTGATGTATTTTGGACCAAGGGTTTCAGGTATTGGTGGGCAAATTGGGACAGTGGTTCGAATACAGACCCTATCCCACTGACAATTGGTCTGCCTGGTGGTGGTATTCGATTTCTGTGTGTTTTGGGGAGTGAGTAAAAATATGGGATTCTTGGTGATGTTGCTTGTAGGAATTCTCCTTCATTTTTGGAAACCCAGTCATTCACTTCTGTTTCTTTGACCATCAATCCAATAGTCCGTTGTAGACGTTATGTAGGATCATTTGTGATTCTTTTGTAGAATTTCTGATCTGACAGTAGTGTTAGGCACTGTAGATCGTAGTCCTCTTTAGTTAGTAGCACAATTCCTCCACCTTTGATCACAATGTTGGCATCATCACGTAGTTCATTAAGTGCTTTTTGTTCTGCATTTGAAATGTTTTTGAAAGGTAGGGTAGTCTGGTTTTTCAGATGATCGATTTATTTCATTACTGCCTGCTCGAAGGTCAGTATTTCGATAGGGATTTGATGGTTCATCGGGCAGAATTTAGATTTTCGGTGTAGTGTAGTGTCTCCATCAGTCATGTCGTTTTCTTGATCTTTAAAGTAGGCTTTGAGTTTCAATTTCCGGCAAAATTCAGCCATCTCACATTGTAGTTTGAAGGTGTCTAATGGGGGTGTGGGAACGAAGCCCAACCCTTTATTCAAGATCTTGGTTTGTTCCATTGTTATCGTTTGATCTGTTAGATTGACGATGAGGCTGTGGCACTCGTTCCTGATTTGGTTCCCGTCTTGCTTCTTGTGTGAACTTGTCGTTCTTGATCTGTCCAGGTCACTCCTTTTCGCCTGGTTCTCTGGTTCGGACGGCCTCTTCCTAAAAAAGGAGGCCTATGTGTATAATCCTGACCCATCTGCGGTGGCATTGGGGGCCCCATTGGTAAAGGGCCATGAAAGTAAGGGTTCATCCAACCAGTAAAAGTGGGAATAAATGGTTGAAAAGGTATGCCTTGATGTTGGTTCCATCGGTAATGGTTATGCCACATGTTTGGTCTTCTTCGATTCATGCGGTGGTATTGGCCTCTATTTCTTCTCGGGTGTATGAATCATCGCCACTCCAGTCTGAACCGTCTGTGGAGTTTCCAGCGCTCGTATTATTGTCTGAGCCATTGTCTGGTGCTTTGTAATCATCATGACTATAAGGATGCAAACGTTCCATCGAAAATTTCTTGAGGTCTTTCCCAAATTTCTGTATTTTGGTTAGTGTTAAATACTCCTTTGTCTCATTCATTTCTAGGTTTATTTCTTCAAGTTTCTTTTTATAGACAGTAATGTGTACCATATTTTTCAATTTCGCTTCGCTTATTTGGATCTTGACTGTAAATTCTTCCGTTGATCTTGCAGCTGTCTTAATGATCAGGACTAGATAGTCCCTCGTACATTTCCAGGAAATGGCCGACCAGTCTTTTCTGAAAAGGACATCATGGAGAAAAATGCGGGGGCATTGCTCACCCATAGACCTTTGGGTGCTGTATTGGCACGTAAGTATTCTGTCATTATGATGCCATGGACAGCAGTTCTTACTTGTTCTCGTTGGGTTTCTGTGAGTTCAGCCCAATCAGAGTTTTGAGCCAAAGATTGAGAAAGATCCTTGTCTTGCAGTAATGATGGCAAAGAGAGAATTGCGTTAATTTCTTCTGTTGTGTAGCTGAGTCCTACATTTTCAGCCATTGCACACTTGCTATTTGGGGTGCCTTTTCTTTAGAAATAATGAAATCTCAACCTGAGACGTGTACTCCCACAGCTGTGCGCTGCTAATACCATGTAGAATCAAGAAGGGGGAGAAGAAGTGGTTGTGATCCATTCAGCTTCCTTAATACAGAATTCAAAAAATCAGAGGGGGAAAGGATCACTTGTCCTGGGTCACCAGCGTTTTAATTCTTTCGTTTCACGGTACCGATAAAAAACCCTCAATCACGTGCCACGGCTCGGGTGGTGGTATATCTTGATTCTCCGCCCTTGAAGGTACGTGTCAGCATCATCATTGGGTTAGTGGTTATGCTTCCTCCACCCGGAGGTAAACAACTGGTAAAACAAGTAGTGATCAGTGATCAAAAAAATGACTGTGGATTGATAAATGAGAAAACGTTATTAAAAAGCATGAGTATCCAGAAAAAGAGGTTTTTATTGGGTCTGGGTTCAGGCTGATTAAAATTTTAGGTGTGCTTTGGAAGGGGAGTTAGGGGTCTTCCGCACTGTTATTAGTCCATTAAAAAGGTCAACATGTTTCAGCCTTTAGATGCCCAGAAGGGGTCAGTTAGGCTTTCATCAGGACCAGAAATAGTGAAAAATGTGAAAAGGACCTTAATATTCAGGTATGCTCAGTCTAGGTATATTATCCTGACTGTGGTGAGGTCTGTAAGTACTTCTAATGAAAAAGGGTATGGGGGAGGAAGACAAGACGTACAAACATATACATAATGTGTCAAAATGCTGTACATTCAACGGGATGCTGTACTTATACCAATTTGGCAAGCTCTGTGTAAATCCTACGATCCCCACCTCTTTCTTCCACTGTGTCTCAATCTTGCTTTAGATGCTCTAGGCCAATGACACTTGCTTATAATGCTTCATCTGCTGAGATTGGTAGCATAGAAACTTTTGGGAGATGCTGGCCAATTCCAGGACTTTCAGACCAGGCTATTGAGCTCATCGACAATGCCTGGTCCCATCCAACTCACAAGAGGTACGAATTGGCCTGGAACAGGCGGTCACATGGGTGCATGAAACAGAGTTTGGATACTGTGCAGATATAGATTGTGTCACCAATTTCCTTGTATCGTCAGTGATGGATAGGTTGTCTTACAGGACGGTAAATTCTTACAGAGTTCAATATCTGCTGGTCACATTCCAAATGCTAACAGGTCTTTGGGCGAAGAGCTCTAGCTTCCAAACTTAAGAGGTATACGATTTTCTGCTCCTCTTTAACCCAGTTATTTAGTCCTATGGGATATTTCCCTGAATCTGATCATTATTCAATCTTGGCCAGATAATGCTTCCATGTCAAAGAAGCAACTTTCTCCATTAGCTTTACTTCTTTGCTGGATCTTTGCAAACGTGTTTCAGAGATCGAGGCTTGAATTTAGCAGGTTGTTTCTTTACTCCAGATGGAGTCTTCTTTGTGATTTCCAAAAGAACCAAATTGGCAACAATACAAATCTCCTTTCCAGCTTTGCCAGGAGACCAAAAGCTATGAGTTGTTCATTGCTTTCAAGAACATGAAGAGGTCACTTCTTCCCTCAGAAACTCTTTTCTGATCAAGTGCTAATTTCTTTTGTGCATCCACATGCCCATTTCTTGCCCTACACATGCTTGTTGGGTCAAATTGATCTTATTTGAGATGAGCATTGACAATTCCATCTTTGGCACCCACTGAGGCAGGGGAGCAATGGCTTCAAAATCTTTTAGTGTTGGAGCATGTCTAGGAGATTTCATCTGTGTGGCAGATTGGTCCTCAGACTCAATGTTTAAGGAATTCTAAAACAAACTAGTAAGTAATTCTTTTATGAGGATTGATTATACATTTGAAACTTGCATAATTTGAAGCCTCCAGTTCTGCAACAGAATAAAAAAAATATAGCATTTGTGAACATGAACATTCAATTATATTAAGGACACAGAGAAGAGGATTATCCCACCTGTATTATTCTGGATTGAAATGATCTATAATGTCTTGGCATGTTTTTCTATTTACCCCCAGGGTGCATTTAGACATGCAATTTAATATTTAGTAGATTGTTTTTCAGTTTCAGAAGAATGCTTCCTTGTGATTTTCACGCCAATAGAATGTCTCCTTGCAGCAAGATGAGGGGTTTACCTGTTTCTACTACTGTTCCTATGACTACCAGCATTGTGATTGGTGGATTGTTTACTATTTATGGAATCCATTGTTTTTTTTTCTCTTTGAACTATGGTTGCTGAAGTATTTGTCCCACTGCATTCTTTTGTATGTTGCTATATTTACATGGCTGCTAATGTATAAAAGCAGATAAGGGGGTGCATAACTTTGCCTCGTGTCCCTAGTAGAACTGAAGATTTTTGTTCACGAAGAATTTGAGTCTTGTGTAAACATGGTCGCTACAAGAAAAAAAACAACTGCAGCCATTGTTTTTTTCATTTGATTGTACCTATAAACACTTTCCAAGATAGGCGTTAATGTCTCAACCTAGTATCATAGAGCGGACCATGTGCCTGAGATAAGGACACTTACGCATACCCACCAAATTCCCTTCTTGAGACGAGCCACTTTGTGACGCCAACAGTGGGACAATCTTCAAACGCTACATTCAAGATGGCATCCATTGTGACACCCCAAACGCGAGCAAGAGCCACCGACACCTTTCAAGATGGCCGCCAAAGTGACGCAAAAGGAGCGACGTTTTGACTGAAGTCAAGCCACCGCTGCTTCTGATGATAGTCTCTTTTCTACTTCTACGGAGCGAAGCAGGCGCTGGGACCCCTGTGGATACCGGCTACAGCGGGCGGCGACGCTGCAGAGGCTCTTGTGGCGGCATTGGTGGCCGCTCCTTGTGTACGGTGTGTGAAGCGACAGCCATGCCAAGCAAGAAGAAGAAGTACAATGCCCGCTTCCCACCGGTGAGCCCCCGTGCTTTATCCGCTGCCCCCCCCTCCCCCAAACTTGTCTTAATCCCGGGTAACCCACCCATCTCAAACCAGGTACTGCAAAATCAAGAGGTTCTCTCCCGCAAACTTATCTTCTATACAGAATCCTCCCCATTTTAAGGTATCTCCCATACCACCCCTCAAATTGTTAGCTCTACTATAGCGTGACGTGCCCGGAAATTGGCCTAATTTACTGATTTCCGTCTACCGCCTTTGTTGCCAGTAGAAATAACTTGGTACCTTGAGAACAGTTACCGATCTCTGCATAGTCTCCACCTATGATTGATAACGAGGGTTCTTCCTGGTCCCCCTCCTGCGACTGTCTTCAGCACCCAGTCTGCTTGAGAGCTTATCCCCTCTAAGAGAGGAATCTTGTTTTCTAAACATTCGTCACTCTCTAGTCATCCTTCTTTTGAGACCGCCGCTACCACTTTACCTCTAAAACCTTTAGACCACACCACATCATTTCCTCCTCTGAGACCTTCTCTCAGTCTCTTCTGTGGACCTTCCCTCACCAACCAACGACCTCACTGTAGATATGAGACTGGAGACCCAGCTCACTACAACTCACCCACTCTGTTGATCACCTCCATCCCTGTCCCGTTTTAGGACACAAATTGTTAGTTCGAATGGTGCTGATTACTATACAGACCACTCTCTCACTGATAAACCTGTACTGAGTGGATTACCACTGGACATTTGAATCTGGGCATATGACCGGTACATCCGAATTGTTTTATACATGTGAGTTCAGAGGACCTTAAGGTTTCGGGATATGCTTCCGCGTTGTTTTTTCCTTTAGGCAAGAAC
Organism: Lissotriton helveticus; assembly: GCF_964261635.1. NCBI lineage: Eukaryota > Metazoa > Chordata > Amphibia > Caudata > Salamandridae > Lissotriton > Lissotriton helveticus. The sequence goes on along the minus strand of NC_136070.1, from coordinate 637,915,778 downwards.
ATTGAAACCTAAATGGATTTTGCTTTGGAGTATATATAATATGATATAGTAGGAGGGTCAGTTATATATCTGATGTATTTATCACGTCCCATCGGAATAAAATAGTGATGAGAGACAGGTAAGAGGTGCATAAGAAAGATTGTCTGTAGAGAGAAAGAAGCAAAAAAAAAAGGTAAACTTTATAGGATGGTATACTAGTACGTTAAGCAGGTCCTACTTAAATAATTACAACGTGCCTCCAGTGTATTGCTTACAGTATGGCACATAAGTAGTCTGAGAGTCAAGTCAAGGGGGAAAGTCAGTTAGCGTGTGATTGGCCGAAAACAAATTGTTTTTATAAGGAAAAAACAATGTGTGAAGGTAAAAGATGGTTGCTACAAGTTATCTTCAGTAAGTAAGTAAACTTTATTTGCTTCAGTTACTAAAAATCCTTGCAAAAATATGCAAAACATTAGATTTTAAAAGAATCTATTTAAAATAGCAGATTAAGATAGTTAAAAGTTGCCGCCCCAGATGGCACAAAAGACTTCTTTTAAAGTGCGCTTCTGCAAGGTGCCTTTTGGCAAAGGCAAAAGTACACAGGGTTTGTGGAGCTTGCTTATGAGTTCTGCATAGGAGCCAAGATAGCACAAGGGCGTGCTGTAAGTCTCCTCTCCCCGACTAGCAGCCTGGCCCTTGGAACAAAGATAGAAGTTATATTTTCGGTTTATAGTCGGCTGCAATCATATGTGACTGGTAGCTCCCACAAAATTGCCTGGCTGTAGGCTTGCTAAAGATTTGTCTCAGTACTCTTTAAATTTATTGCTGTTAACATTGCCTGTGTTGGGAATTGTGGCCCACTGGATGTTATTCAGTGTATTGGCTTCTGAGTGTTTTAGCTTGAAGCAGCACTTTACCTACTGATTTGTTTGCCTCAGAAGACCAAAATCTAAGTGTATCTGTCTGGGAGATGAACTGTACTAAGTAAGACTTGCTGATGTATCTTTTTATTGAAGTTTATCCAATAGGACTGCATCACGATCATGGAGGACCTCTTTGCTGTATGTGAGGGTTGGCAGGACCATTTCCACTATTGCCTTTAGTGGTGGGTCAAGTGTTGGGCCCATAAAACATTTATCATACATGTTGAAGGCTGTAATTAAGACACTGCTCTTATTTTTGATTGCTCGCAGCTGTTGCTTAACGAATTCCTTGTCGTCCAGCAGGACACCTTGATATTTCTTTGCTTTTCTGTGTCATGGGTGTACATGCACAAGTGTCATGCACTCACCATCATCACCTTTGTTTTATTTTTGTTGATGGTTAGGTTGTTTTGGGTGGCGTACAGTTGCAGGGTGTTTTATCAATCTCTGCAGGTCTACAACGTTGGTTTGACTGCACAAAGCCACTTTGTCTGCATAAAGTGATTCAATACAGATGTTTCGAGGCGAGGGGCGTGGCTGTTAGTTGCATCGAGGGCTGGACAAAGGTCGACCATAAAAAGATTGAAAAGATATGGTGACCACATACACCCCTGCTTTTGACCTTGGTGTGTATAGATCTTTCTTCACAGAAGGGTACCATTTCCGACTATGATCCGCACAGAAGTACCGCTATCCAGTAACTGTATATCTCAGTTGTCTTCAGTATATTCAATACAAGTGCCAATCCATGTGTAATATAAGCTAAGGGAGTTTCTGCAGGATCCCATTCTCTAAGTAATTGTGGTCCCTTTGGTATGCAGTAGTGTGTATTATGGTCAGAGGATAATTTACGAGTGGCGCTGGTCTCATTTTTAAGCTCTCCAAAGGTGTGCAAAAAATGGCGAAAGTGGTCGGTTGTGCCATACATCCAATTTGGTGGCGATCTTGAGCGAGGAAAGATCGATGGAAATGGGATCTTCAGGTTATGGATTGCGTATCAAGCGCATAAGAGGTCTGATGGAGACAATACAGGGAAGCATGTGTTACAGGGAAATGACAGTGAGGATTTGGAACTATGGGAGCGCTGTGGGGGTGGGGGGTGCAATAGCGGAAGTAACCGCATGTCCTATGGTGTCTATCTTAGTGAGGGAATGGTATGCATGTTCAGGAACCAAGGGGCAGTAGTATTTATGGCCACAAATACAGGAAAAATAAAGAATAGTCAATGTTTATAATGTATGTAATTGAGAAGGTTAACATATGGTTTGTAACAGATTAGGCTTGTCAAAGTTTATTATAAATAGTGAGTTGTCTAATTGGCAGCCATCTTGGAGAGGAATGACAGCCAGCCGTACATGCTTCAATGGATGTGAGAAGTTGGGGAGCTATCAGATAATTCATAAAACTAAATGCTCAAGGGGACAATTTTCTCAGGTTAGAAAACTAGGTCACTGACATGTCTCTGGGTGGTAGGTGTCCCCGTAGGGTTTGTTTATCAGGGGAAAAAAGCAAGTGATTTGTCGGACCAATCTAAAGCGATAGGTGTCCCAATGTAGGTCACTGAATAGGAAGAAAGATGCTGTTGTAGTAGGTGGATGATGACGTTTGCGTCTTTGTGCCAGTATTTGTAAGGAAGTCCTAAGATATGTTGCGTAAGATGCATATCTCATGTATTGTAGTCTGTTTAATGTGATCAGTGATAGTTAATTGATGTGACATCCGGATTTGTGCAGCAATATGTCCAACTTTGTGATACATTATGAGGAATGGTTACACCAAATAGTATTTGGACAGTTTCCCAAAATAATAATAGTTTATGGTGTATTATAGATAGTTAGGTATGCCCATGATTCTTAGTTGCAGAAAAGATAGTATGCCCATGATTCTTAGTTGCAGAAAAGATATAATCTATTTAATGATATTTCATAAAAGTGCCTAAAGACTTTCTGGTTCGTGGCTCATGGATTTGAAATGGAATTACATGTGAAGCACAGAAAAATAGACAAGCATGAGCATTTGATTTTGGGATGAAATTTCATAGTTTCCCATGGTCATCTTGGCTCATAGGACAGGGGAGCTGGGACAGAGTTTATTGTGAGGCACAAAGAGTAAATCAGTAAAAGCAATTTTTAGAACCTTTAATGATCTAGTCATCATTATCCTAATAGAAGGGAAGACATTACATGGGAAGTTAGAGAGATCTGAATAAGCAGTCCAATCTTGAAAGGGTATATACATATTCTTGTCGGAGTATTTTTCTGGGACTGTTAAGAATTCATATAGTTCATAGGAGCGATGAGTCATGATGTGTTACAATTAAAAGGTTAGTGGAGCCTGTATAGAAAATAATTGGTCAAGGGCTTTGTTCCAAATGAATGCGTTGTGGCCTTCCATGGTGAGATGTCAGGGGAAAGAAGACTGGCATGTATTGTTATTCTAAGGGTCTGTACTGGAGAAGTAAATCCAGTAGTGCGACTCTGCCTCTTTATTAAGTCGGTAGCATACGGAGTCTGTCGTTATGATCATTTTGCTTTCCCTTTTCATAGTTTGAGTACTTGATCATGTCCTCTAACATCTTTTGATATTTCCTCTAATCACACAAAACTGAACGATTTGTTTCATGGTGCCGTGGGAAATGTTTCAATAATGGCTTTTTGGTGTCTGATTTATGGATGTTCCTGAATGCGAGTCTTTAATGGTCTGGTGCTGCTTGCAACTTATATCTGTTTGCAAGGTCATTATGTTATGTCGATTACAAAGGTCTAGTTGCAATGACCCTATGAAAGTATTTTCTGTCTTTATCCATTACACAAGTTCTGTAGATATGTTCTCACCTAGTTTGCAGATCGAGCAATTATGGTACGTAGACCTTTGGGTTGTCCATTAATATTATTTGTTGTTTCCCTTGATCCTTGAATAAAGGTCAGCACAGTTGTTGCTTCTGGTTGCGTGCTTTCCTAAAATCAATTTGAGGATAATGCAAGATCCCATTCTGGGTAGATGTGTTGTTGCTGAATACATTCCAATGCATCTGTTGGATTTTTCAGATATATTGGTGGGTGATATTGTAGTTGCTCATGAAACATATGGGTTCTTCAGTAACTCAAATATGTTGTTTTTGTTGTTTCGTGAATCGATCCATGTCAGAAACTTCTTTGACTGCATGTTCTAGAGTTGTTTGGGCATAATCCGTACTTGCCAGTCATTTTGTATTTTTCTTGTGCTTCTTCCCGATATCTCTTTACTGCAATTTCTATTGGGTGGAAAAAATTTACCCATACGGATATTAATTGTGAGGTTTCTTGGATGACAGAGCTTAGTGTGTAGTACTGAATTGGAGACGGTGTCCTTTCGGTGAATCTTGCTGTGACTTTGTTTATCCTCCATATAGATTGTAATGTCCATGTACTATGCCTGTTTAGAGATGGTCGAAGTTATCAATATGCCCCATCTGTTGGTGTTTATTTGGCTGATATATTTCTGTAGATGGAGTTCCAGCCGAATTACGTGGATATTTTCAATAAAAAAAAAGCTCAGCCATGGAACAATAAGGCAGCAGTTAGGGTGTTGGGGAAGGGGCAGATGTACACTTTTTTTTTAAACCGTGCACCACAAACGAGCATTTTCAATGCTGTAGCCTAAACCTTCCATTATAAAGGCAGGACGTATGGCCTTTGCCTGTGCATGTTTTCTGATTGACCGTTTAATACAAACTTCCTGAATTCAGGGGCAACACTTTTCCCATCACTGGTGCATTATCTATTTCCACTGTATTTCAGCCCCTGTTAAAAAAGCAAACCAGCATTTACAATGCAATGGTTTTGCCTTTGGAAAAGTTAGAGCTATTGGCATTGTAAATGACAAAATTTGTATTTATGTGTTGGTTTTGAAAACAGATAAATAAATGGTGTGGAAAAGTAAATTTTGCCATGTTCTGTGTCCCTACGCCTCATCCATCATATGTTATGTGTGCATGACCAATATGCATATGTTATTCCCCATGTCCGATTAATGACGCAATTACAGTTGTGTCCCCCTCTAGTATGTCATTTTCCAGTCCTCGTGAATACTACGAATATCAGGCCTATGTGAAGTAATGTTGCCACGTTTCTCAGTGTGCACGTTATTCCATTATAAAGTCCCCGTTTCTAGGCCTCAAAAGGGCCCGGACATCAGATTCAGCTCCTGTCTCCTGAAAGCCTCGCTGAGGAGCGATACAGCCCCCACCTGTATCCTCGACCCTTCACTTACTTCCTGCCTCGCAGAGCCCGGTGCAGCTTGGCTCTGCCTCTGAGTCTGCCAAAAGTATGTTATAGTTCCAGTTATCAGTTCAGTCCTCCTTCTTTGCATTCCTAAGCCACTGAACTGCATCAATAGTTTCCGTCATTGTCTAGCCTACTCGGCTCCACGTTAGAGAAATACTGTATTAATGGTCATTTAATATTCCTCATCACGCACTACATGTAGAATAATGCATGGTCCAGTCTTAGAATCAAGTTAGCTTTTCCCCTCATGACTTCTAGTTTTATATCAACATGTTCCCTAAACACCAGATACCAGATAGGGTTTAGGTACATGTCGCTCCGACCCTCCAGACTCTAGTCTCTGCTCCTAGCACAGAGTTCGTAGCCCCCAGCTTCTCCTAGTAACACGTCATTGCCAGTTTTCGCGCACCATTAGGTTAGAGGTCCCGGCTCCTTAGGTAGCCCCCTCCTATGTTTCCGCCCCATTCATGACATATTCTGTTACGTTTGCATCACATGTCTAAGTATACTCCCAGTTACACCTCTTTTTACTGTTATCTTTCGCGACTGCTACGCGTCACGCCTTCTGCTCCACCCACTGCTACGCCTACTGCAATGTAATGCTATGTGTTTGCGCTCTGTATATAAGTTGATGTATTGTTATTAAAAGTTAGCGCGCTCATCCCAGATCAAGCCCCGGCAGCTGCTGGGCCCCAGTTGTCCTGCTGGGCCCTGTCACCTCTGTTCTATGCAGGTTGTCCTGATCCTGTCCTTATGCTGTAATAAACCTGCAGAAACTCCTACTACCTCGAATCTTGACTCTTATTTTATTGAGCTATCTGTTATTCATTCATTCATTCAAAAATAGATCCGGTATTATTTATTTATATACCACATAATTGCGCCCGAATAGGGACTTGCCCTTTCCCCACGCGTCGGTGAAGCCACGCCGACCCCCTGACCCTCTGCAGCCGTGACGGAACCATACCGGCCACGTGCAGATATTTCTGCTTCAAGTATCCCTCAGGCCCACGGAGGAGACGGAGGAGGCGGTCCAGCATCCGAACGAGACGGTGGAGGAACGCGGCGAGTCCCGACCAGAGCCCAAGCCAAGAGTCCAAGGTCCGAGGTATCCGGAGGCCCACCCGTAACTGAAGTCCGAAGTTCGTCGTCCGTCGCCGTAGCAGTCCAGTCCAGTCCGAGGCCTTCCGTTCTTGCTGCCCGGTGAGTACCGTTGCTGGGGTAGTATCTAGACAGGGTCACTTTAATTGACTCTGGTCTGTGGGTTGGTGGTACACAGTCCCACAAACGAAGTGTCCACTTCGGTGGATGCGGGTTCTGACGTGTCTCTTTATGAGACCGGTAAATGTCGTACTGTTACAGCAGTGCATCCAGTAATTCTAGTCTGTTCCGTTCTCGAGAAATTCTGTTCTGTTTCTGTTCTCAGTATTCCAGGTAATATTCTGTTCGAACTGTTATTTCATAATGTTCTGCATGTATTTTAATGTTGTGGTATGAGTGCGATGTGATTTCGTGTTTTTATTGTATATTGTATTGTGTCTAGATTACAGTTCAGTCATGCCCATATTTTCCAAGTTACGTCAGTTAAAAACTAGAAAGGGTTTATTAGAAGAAGCAGTTCCTGTCCCGCCCAGGGACAGTCCAGGTCATTTTATGTATCAGAAACATGGCATAAGCGCCATATTATATCTAGATTTATGGGTAGAGTATACCAAACAGTTAGAAGAAAAGTATAGATGGCCCGTATCGGGTACATGGGATGCCGAATGTATCATGCGAGTAGAAGAAGCATTATGGAAAAAGAAAGCCAGACAGTCACAGAAAGATGCCATCGAGTTATGGCGTAAGGAAGCTCATAAAAGAACGGAAAAGGAAGTCAGAAAGTCAGAGTTAAGTAGAGAATCCCAAGAACGAGTCCAAGAAAGAGAATTAATCGAGATAGGTGAACGAGTCAAAGCCGAACAGTCAGACAGACAGAGGCATGCCCTTATTAAGGGTATGTATCCTCTGCTTGCCGAAGGCTTGCCAAAAGCAACCCCAGAGGCATCCAGTAATTTCCCGCCACCATTAGTTCCGACCAAGCTACGTCACAAACCGACCGCAGCTGATATTTTTATTTCGTCCTATTTGGACGACACAGTCCCCGAATATGCAAATCCTGTTCGCGCTCCGCCAGTCCCTGTAAATCAGGTAATTCATGCTCCTCCAGACACCGGGGTGCCCTTAACGGTACCCCCGGGTCAGCCCGCCATACAAGTCCAGCCCACGTTACAATTACCGACCTTGCCAGGACGAAGAATGTCAGTCGACGATTCTAGTCTAGGGGCCGCAGGAGGAGGTCTTCCTCAAACCCCGCCGCCACACAAGCGTTTAACATTACTCGAATTACATGCTCAAGCGTTACAGCGCACGCCCAAACATCAGTCTGTTACAGAAATCAGACAAACCCTTAACGAATGTGTCTATGATCCAGTTCCAGGCGAATATAATATGGTTTTATATTCCTTACGTGTAAGGAGAGTGACCGAGTATCTAGTCACCTTACCGAATATGAAAGAAGATCTAGACAGAATATATCGTTTCATCCGTACAGGGGATGATCCAGAAAGTATTGGCGAGATTATGTCTCAAAGGAAAGCCGAGATCCAGCTCATGATATTAAAGTTCCTGATCAATTGTCTAATAAGAGAACAAGATTACCCGTCTAAAGATCCCGCCGAAATGAGAATCCTGACAAGGTGGAGTGATAATATAGCCGAGGGTAAGCACAAGACCGTCGGTGCTATGGAGAGTATGTACAAGAAAATCCGTAAGGAGATAATAAAGATACACGAACAGCGTAAAGCAGCCCAAGTAAGCGAGAAAGAAAGTATCTCTGATCCTGAAGAGGAAGACGAGAATCCCGCCAGAATAGCGTATGTAGGAAAATCTAGATGTCCAGATCGCCATTTACGCCTAGAACACAAGTCTATTTTCCATCATCCAGCTCCAGAACAAGGTTCTCTAGAACAAGTATTTCAAGTTACCGATCACATCCTGAAATCACGAATCGGTTATAGTGAGTTAAGTAATATGCATGAACAAGAACTAGCCCGATCAGCAGTCCGGTGGATTACTGATTCTACCACTTTTCCAGACGAAATAGTGGCACAAATGTTTCTGAAATTGCCCCCAGCCGAGCAGCGACTGGTGGGTATGTATATGATCCAGCACCTCATTACTCTGTATGAGGGTCAACATTCTGATCCAGGCCCGTTACACGATATCCTGAACGAGTTACTCCAGTATAGATGGAGAGGTCTAGGTACCGATTTAATTAGTGTCATTCTAGAACAGCGCCACAAATATAGAACGTTTTTGAACCCGCATTTTGTTCATGTCTCACCCCCAGAAAGTAAATCATTCTACATAGACAGACAGAATCCGTTACGAGAAGTCCACCCAGTCCAAGGGGCGGGTGGCGAAATGCAACGAGTGTTTGTATACACTCCAATATCAAAGATGGAACTTCTTGAAATGAAAAAATTAATTCCCTGTCATGACAAAGATCCAGCGGGGTTCCATCGAGAATTAAAAGACATGCTCCGTATGGGAGAATACACTTACCCAGATATCATTAAAATGTTAAAGGTCCTGTTACCCGCAGGGGTGTATGAAAAGTTAAAGGAAAAAGAATGGGAGGTGGGAGAGAAAAAGATCGATTGGGCAGCTCTAGAAGCTGAAGACAAGGCACGAGTACCAGGTACCGGTCTTGGAGATAAATGTAAAGAATTACCAGAATTATTGATTCAAGTTTTACCCAGATTATTGACAACGAGGAAGGAAGACTGGGATGCAATCTCAGCCTGTAAACAGAAACAAGATGAAGATATTAGTGATTTTTATTCTAGATTTGAAAAATGTTTCAGTATCAACAGACAAGTAGTGAGTCATACCCTCATCTTTTTGTTACCAAATTAGTCGAGAATTCAAGTCCACAAATTAAAAATCGAGTTTTAAAAGTCGAAAGCACCTGGCAAGCTAATACCCCGTCCCAGATGCTCCAGATGCTCCAGTATCACCAGAATAGAATCAGGGAAGAGCAAGAACACGAAAGAAAACGTATGAAAGACACGAAAATGAAAGTGCTAGTTGCACAATCTGTTCCTCAAGACAGTCAGAAGAGGGGTCCGAATCAAGCCAGTCATCCTGCAGCTCCCGTTAAAGGGAACTGCAATTATTGTAAACAGCCAGGTCATTTTATAAACGAGTGTGCAGTTCTGAAACATAACATAGCTACTGGTAAGACTAAAGAAAGACCACGTCCGCCTAGACAAGAACAAGTTTCACAGATTCCTCAGCCACAGAATGCACAACAGACAGTTACAGCTCCGCAGCCTATTGCTGCAACACAGCATGTCACATCACAGATGTACCAGTATGCACAGTCCGAGTATCCAGAGTACCAGTCATATTCATGAAACAGCCTAGAGAGGGAGGTAGGCTTGCCTCTCATCGAGATACCTGTAGATCAAGAAGGTCCCTATGTTCACAGTCAAGTATTAGGGAAAGACAGAAAGTTTCTGATCGATACAGGGGCAAGTAGGACCACAATTAGTCACGCCGAAGTTCCAGGGGCTCCGCTCTCAGGCTCAAGAAATGTTTCCCTTGGATTTTCAGGAAAGCCAATAGTTAACGAGATATCAAAGCCAGTCACTCTAGAAGTAGGTCCATTGTCCCGTACTACTGATCTGTTACTTACTAAGTCATGTCCAGAAAACCTATTAGGCATCAAGACACTGAAAGAATTAGGTGCAGTTATTTGCTGTTCCCCAGAGGGAATACGTCTGTTCCTACGTGACTTTAAGGGTCACTATGTATTACGAGATTTTGATTCAAGATTGTCTAATGTTCCACAGCACTTATGGGCGCAAGGTCCAACTGATGTAGGTTATATGCAAATCACACCCTATCGTGTGACTCTCAAACCAGGTGTAGTGTTACCCCGAATCAGACAGTACAGATTGCCACCCGAGGCTGTAGCAGCCTTATCAAAAATTATTGACGAGCTCATGGCTCAAGGAGTAGTTGTAGAAACTGACTCCAATATATGCAATTCTCCGATCATTCCAGTTATGAAACGTACTGATCCAAATGCACCCCCAGTATATCGATTAGTGATTGATTTACGAGAGCTTAATAAATGTATTATTCCTCAGTACCCAGTTGTCCCAGACATCTCTTCCCTATTAACAGCCATTGATTCCGAAGCCATGTTCTTCACTGTCATTGACCTCAAGAATGCATTTTTTAGTGTTCCAATTCATCCAGACAGCCAGTTTCTTTTCGGATTTTGTTTAAATGGAAGGAGCTATATGTTTACACGCGCTCCTCAAGGTTTCACAGAAAGCCCTAGTATTTACAGTCAAGCACTTAAGAGACAACTAGACAACATTCACATGCCAACTGACACTGCCCTGCTCCAGTATGTCGATGATCTACTGATCACAGCCCGTTCTGAACGTGACTGCGAACGAGCGTCACTTACAGTTTTGTATTTCCTTGCCGAGATGGGGCACAAAGTGTCCCCTTCGAAGCTTCAATTCTGTGTCCAGCAAGTGGTATACTTAGGACACTTGCTGTCCAAGAGGGGTAGGCAGTTGACACCAGACCGTATCCAGTTAATAGCGAGTCTTCCCCAGCCCAGAACCCAGAAGGAGGTACGTGCCTTTATCGGCCTTACTTCTTATTGTAGACAATGGATTCCCCAGTATGCATTTCTAGCCAAGCCACTGATACAGTTAACGACACAGGAGGCAGCCGTATCGACTGTCCTCCCTTGGACATCTGAACACACACTTAGTTTCAACGAGTTAAAGAAAGTCCTATGTCAAGCTCCAGTTCTAGCTACACCGAACTACAGTAAGCCTTTTACACTTTTCGTTACTGAACGCGAAGGTACAGCATTATCTGTTCTCACACAAGATCAAGCAGGACAATACAAGCCCTGTGCTTATTTTTCGAGCACATTAGATCCAGTCGCCCAGGCGTTGCCTGCGTGCCTCAAGTCAGTTGCAGCTACAGCACTAGCTATCAGACAAAGTGATTCCATAGTTTTAGGACATTCCCTGACAGTACAAGTCCCACATTCAGTAGAAGTTCTCTTAAACCGAACACAAACTCAGCACTTGACCATTGCACGTTTAACAGGTTATGAATTGACACTGTTCCAGCCACACATAGAAATTAGACGCTGCAATGTCCTGAATCCTGCTACACTGTTACCATCAGTTAGTTCAAATCCTGACCCACATGACTGTGTGGAAGTAGTTAATATTACGACAAAGCCAAGACAAGACCTGACAGATATTCCGTTACCAGATCCCGACCTGACACTTTATGTGGATGGTTCATGTATGAGAACTAGTACAGGAGAACTAGTCGCCGCGTATGCAGTAACTACTGACACCGAAGTTATTGAGACACACCGTATTGACACCCTGTCCGCTCAAGCAGCAGAGCTAGTTGCTCTGACACAAGCCTGTATACACGCCAAGAACTTGAAAGTTAATGTTTACACAGATTCACGTTACGCATTCGGAGTTGTACACGACTTCGGAGTGCTCTGGCAGGAGAGAGGTTTTATGACTTCTCATGGAACCAAGATTCAGCATGGTCTCCTTATTCAAGCCCTGTTAGATGCCATACATTTACCGACATCTATCGCTATCATGAAGTGCAAAGCACATACGAAAGTTACTGACATTATTTCCCAAGGTAATGATCTAGCAGACCGCACAGCCAAGCTTACAGCACAGACTCCAGACAGTCCAGTTAACCTAACACACACTCCAGATCCGATTACATGCATGACAGTTAAGGACCCTACACAAGACGTCATAGATATACAGTTACATGCTACTCCTGAAGAAATCAAGAAATGGTCCGAACAAGGAGGGGTCCAGACAGATCAAGGATGGTTAACGAAGGGTAGAGCCACATGGTTTCTCCCCGATTCTATGGTTCAAGTCATTATCAATACCGCACATAGTCCAGCACATTTAGGAGAAAAAGCTATGTTAGACAGTATCCAGAACATTTGGTTCAACAAGCATTTACGAGCTGCAGCCAAGCAGAAAGTCCGCACCTGTATGATATGTTGTCAGTTTAACCCAGGTAAAAGTGTCCCGGTGGAACAAGGTGGTTTCCAGCCCCCTGACCACCCTTTTGAGGTCCTCCAGATGGATTATATTCAGATGGAGCGATGTCGAGGTTTCAAGTATGTCCTTGTAGTCGTATGCGCTTTGTCCAGGTGGACAGAAGCATATCCAGTCCCAGATTACACAGCCGCGACCACTGCCAAGCAGTTGGTTCGTGAATTTTTCCCTAGATATGGACTCCCTAGAGTCGTATATTCTGATAACGGTCAGCCATTCTCATCTGAACTGATGAAGCACGTTTCCCTGTTGTTAGGGTACCAGTGGAAGTTCCATTGTGTACGCCATCCTGAAGCAGCCGGTCTGGTCGAGAGACATAATCAGACTCTGAAAATCCGCATTGCAAAAGTCTGTAAAGAAAAAGGTGTGGACTGGCTAGTAGCTCTGCCAGTTGCTCTATTTTATATGCGCATGGTCGCACATTCCAGATCAGGTCTGTCCCCGTATGAGGTCGTATTCGGCCGCCCCCCTAACATGTGGGGTACTCCTAGACCCCGAAGTATTACCGATGTTTCATGTAATATGCTGACAGATTACCTAGCTTCCTTGATGTCTGCCCTCAACTTATGTCGTTCACAGGTTGCTGCCGCCTTTCCAGACAATACCGAGGTGGCACCACATGAAATCGTTCCAGGTTCCCTTGTGATGATCCGAAATTTTGACAGATCAAGTCCGCTGGAGCCTCGTTGGAAAGAGCCACGTCAGGTCCTCCTCACCACCCGTACTGCCGTCAAGTTGGAAGGCAGAAAAGGATGGATCCACCTTTCTCATGTTAAACTTTTTAAAGGATTGAAACCGGTTTCTAAAAACATTTCCAAGGATTCCCAAGATTCTAAAGACTGCCAAAACATTGTTTTAAAGGACTGTCCCGCAAAAGACATTATTACAACCCCTCCCTTGTTAGAGAAAACTCCGCAACAGGAGTATAAGTTAAAGCTCAGGTCTAGTAAAATAAGTCAGTCAGTTTGATTGTATAAGTCCTCCCCTAGGTGAAACGGTTAGATTGTTTCTGACATGTATAAAATAGACCCCCATAGTGAGAGAGTCAGTCAAAGTTCAATCAGATGTATCGTTTTTCTGAGTTTCATATTATTCATCAGCATTTTGATTTCCTGCACCAGCTATGCGTTCTATCTGTATTTTCCAGTTCCTCATGCTAATATGTCTGCTAATGCTACAGTAGAACACACGTTTAGTGATCTGCCTCCTCACGAATATTCATACCGCCTCGCTATGCGCAACAACACATTTATCCGTATGTTACATTACTCACACCAGACCAGCAATGCCACTAATTGTTGGGTGTGTGGTCGACTCCCCCCTTTCCAGACCCCGAAGGGAGTTCTGCCACTCTTTCCTTATCCATTCTCACACAATGGTTCGTGTGGAGCATGGTCCACGTTAACGTCATCCTCAACAGATATGTCTTTTCTTAACAGTACATGTTTTCCAGACAAGCAAGGTTTCCCCCACAGAACAGGTTTAGATCTAGAAAATGAAGTATATAATTTAGGTAATTATTCGTCGAATTTCATGGTCCTGAATGTTCAGTCTGATACTACTCCAGACTTACCTGCTATTTCAGTACTACCAGTCAAAGGTGAATTATGTGTCCGTAATTATGGTTCCGTACACGTAGGATATAGTGAATGTACTACTGTTATCCAGTATAGTGACAGTGGGAAATCTGTTTTCAAAGCTTCACGTCATTCTTATTTTATTTGTGGTCAGACCGCATATGTTCGTCTGCCCCTCGATTGGGAGGGAACCTGTTACATTGCCTTCCTACTGCCACCTGTTTTTCTAGCCCCATCTGATTATCACAGAAACACACATCTAGTACACATTAGACATAGAAGGGAGTCCCCAATTGTCGATTATACTGAAACTGCTCTAGAACAGTATACAGATTTCAATAAAGGTTTCTTCTTCTTTGTAGGACCTGTCCAGAATAGTAAACTGATCCGTAGGTTAACAAGAACCCTTGAAGCTGTAGTAAATGAGACTGCCTCTGCTCTAGGTAACTTAACCGAAGAACAATCTGCTATGAGATTTGTCGTTTTGCAAAATCGTCTCGTCCTTGACGTCATACTGGCCGATAGGGGCGGGGCCTGTAGAGTCATCGGATCTAGTTGCTGCATTTTCATTCCAAATAACGCGCCGTCTGTTTATTCAGCTATAACCAGACTCCATAAAATTGCCCATCTGTTACACCAAGATCCAGGCACCTGGACATGGTCTGGTTGGTTCTGGAATATAATTTCCGCATGGGGATGGAAAGTCCTGTCCTTTCTAAGTATAGCAGTAGCGATCATATTTAGCTGCTGCCTCTGTATACAATGTGGCCCTGCGATTTGCGGCATTTGTGCTACCTCTTGTATTCCTAGTCCCAAGCCCCGTTCTAAATCCCGTTCCAAGACAATTCGAGACGAGCAAATGATACTGTATGAAATGATAGATGGTATCATGAAAATTGATGTTTCCTGATGGAAACGTAGTGACAAGGAGGGAATGTGGAAAAGTAAATTTTGCCATGTTCTGTGTCCCTACGCCTCATCCATCATATGTTATGTGTGCATGACCAATATGCATATGTTATTCCCCATGTCCGATTAATGACGCAATTACAGTTGTGTCCCCCTCTAGTATGTCATTTTCCAGTCCTCGTGAATACTACGAATATCAGGCCTATGTGAAGTAATGTTGCCACGTTTCTCAGTGTGCACGTTATTCCATTATAAAGTCCCCGTTTCTAGGCCTCAAAAGGGCCCGGACATCAGATTCAGCTCCTGTCTCCTGAAAGCCTCGCTGAGGAGCGATACAGCCCCCACCTGTATCCTCGACCCTTCACTTACTTCCTGCCTCGCAGAGCCCGGTGCAGCTTGGCTCTGCCTCTGAGTCTGCCAAAAGTATGTTATAGTTCCAGTTATCAGTTCAGTCCTCCTTCTTTGCATTCCTAAGCCACTGAACTGCATCAATAGTTTCCGTCATTGTCTAGCCTACTCGGCTCCACGTTAGAGAAATACTGTATTAATGGTCATTTAATATTCCTCATCACGCACTACATGTAGAATAATGCATGGTCCAGTCTTAGAATCAAGTTAGCTTTTCCCCTCATGACTTCTAGTTTATATCAACATGTTCCCTAAACACCAGATACCAGATAGGGTTTAGGTACATGTCGCTCCGACCCTCCAGACTCTAGTCTCTGCTCCTAGCACAGAGTTCGTAGCCCCCAGCTTCTCCTAGTAACACGTCATTGCCAGTTTTCGCGCACCATTAGGTTAGAGGTCCCGGCTCCTTAGGTAGCCCCCTCCTATGTTTCCGCCCCATTCATGACATATTCTGTTACGTTTGCATCACATGTCTAAGTATACTCCCAGTTACACCTCTTTTTACTGTTATCTTTCGCGACTGCTACGCGTCACGCCTTCTGCTCCACCCACTGCTACGCCTACTGCAATGTAATGCTATGTGTTTGCGCTCTGTATATAAGTTGATGTATTGTTATTAAAAGTTAGCGCGCTCATCCCAGATCAAGCCCCGGCAGCTGCTGGGCCCCAGTTGTCCTGCTGGGCCCTGTCACCTCTGTTCTATGCAGGTTGTCCTGATCCTGTCCTTATGCTGTAATAAACCTGCAGAAACTCCTACTACCTCGAATCTTGACTCTTATTTTATTGAGCTATCTGTTATTCATTCATTCATTCAAAAATAGATCCGGTATTATTTATTTATATACCACAATGGCATTGTCATTTACATTGCCATTAGCTTAATCTCTCGCAAATGTGAGACCTATTGTACCCTACAGACGAGCTCAGCAGACAGCAATTACTACCACACACACACACCCAGAGCCAGCCACACACACCCAGAGCCAGCCACACACACCCACCCAGAGCCACACACACACACACACACACACACACACACACACACCCACCTTGAACCACAGCAGATTCACTACAAAGTATCTCAGTTGAAGTGAATGCCCACCCTTGGGGGAACTTGCAGGGCCTGGAAGATCCAACCCGACATACAACTCACAACATCAGAGGCCCAATTCCCACAGGCCACAATCTGAGTGCAGGAAAAAAAGAAGGCACTGTGGTCATCCCTGGCCTACCTGGGAGGGTAGCATGGCCATCGAACTTGGCAGGTTTCTTCCTCAGATATAAAGGGGGAAAAAAGCCCAGCAGATCACTAAGCAACCAAGAAAGAAGTGTCTAATTTCTGGTGGGGACAGACTAGCAAGAAGAATTCTGAACAAAGTGGAGCATTCATGACATGCACAAAAGTAACAAAAATCAAAAGCATAAGAGCAGACAAAAAACACTGTGGAAACCGGCGATGACCCCATAAGCGGTACCTCCTGAAGGATCGTCGGGGAGACGAGATGCAGGCCGGCTCCAGTGGGGCTGAAGGGTCTAAACGCCCTGCTCAAAACACCCGTGGTCCTGCCGCGTGGAACGAAGTGCTGGTAAGAACGGGAATCTATGCAGAATAAACCCATCACGGGAGAGAAGGGGGGTTTTCCTGTTAAAAGTGAAAATAAACTCAAGGCCGCTGCCATACCACGACGGGCAGGTCATGCAGCGAAAAGCACCCGCCACTCCCTTCTGGAGACAGCTCTGTAAATGTGTGAATGCCCGGAGACACGGGAGCCCTGATCAATCCAATTAGAACACACACTGCAAAAATATCTAAGGTCTTACACAAGGGGACACGTTACAAGCGGCGCCGGGCTTTGCAGCGGGCAGCTGCCCTGCAAGCCTTGACATGTCTGCGCCATTCCAGCTCCGTGTGGACAGCCTGGAATGCCAGCCTCCCGGCACTGCCCTTTCCACTCACCGCAGCCTGGCACCGAGGTGGCACAGTCTGATATTAGTTCAAGTTAAGATGTGACTATTAAACAAAGCACTTGTGCAAACCGTGGGTCTCAGTCTGCCAACAGGTATGAAGAAATATTCGCAGGCGCCCTCCCGTCTAACTTTCACACACGGGGAACCGGTTTCTCCGGTTTGTGTGTTGTGTGTGTGCTTCGCTTACCATTGCTCGTCCGTATACAACAGCCACACATACTCACTTCACTGTAAATATCACCGGACTTGGCAGACTGCTGCTTCAAGGAGCCCTGGGCTAGCGAGCTGCTTGGAAACGGGAAGACGGGCTTCACCAGGGCATAACACGCAAGCAGGTCTCCCTGTCTTAACAATGCGTGTAACAACTTCGATTTACGTTCTTTACATGGATGCTTTACACAGGCTTAAGGGGGGGGACAGCGGGATACACAAAGACACGAACAGCGGGAGGGGGGACGGTCAGCGGGATACAACCATGCGGGACCAGGACGATTTTAGCAATGAGTAAAAACATCCACGTTAAAAAAAAAAGTACACGCCCACAGCCGCATGCTGTAGCGAAAAGCCTAAAAATCGCCGGAACGCCCACGAATCTGCTCGCAGAATGACGAGCAGATCTCTCCTCCATCTCTCCTCCAATGGCTAGCCTCCATTTATGGAGCTAGCCAATGGAAAGAGATGGCGGAACAACACACACATACTGTACACACAAGCTTTCGCTTGCGCCGAAAAGCTGCGCGGTGCGCAGCTTTCGACAGGCGAAACCTAAAAAGGAAACTGTATCCTGGTTAACAATCTGATTGGCACTGAATGGAGAACATTAAACATATATTTTTCGACTAGCTGCCACAACAATGGCTGTCAAAAAGTGCTGGACTTTGCTTGCACATTTTTGAAACATTGGTGAAGACTATTCAAGGTTCTTTTAATCAGGGGTTTTGTAACAATTGTGGGAAAAAATATCTGCACAAATATATTTTAAAGGAGAAAAGTAATGCAACCTAGGGCCTCGATGTATTATGTGTATGGATGAGCGCTTGTGCAACACAACGAGGCGCTTTTTGAAGCAAAGCAATGCATGGAGCTGTGTTTATCAACTGCCTTGCATAAAATATATTTTGCACGGAAAATCCAAAGTGAGACAAACAGTTTTGCGCCTTGTAGCTCTAAACCCATAATGAAACAAGCATTTACAATGCAATGGTTTCGCCTTTGGAAAAGTTAGAGCAATTGGCATTGTAAATGACAAAATTTGTATTTGTGTTGGTTTTGAAAACGGATAAATAAATGGCGTTGTCATTTACATTGCCGTTAGCTTAATTTTTGCAGTCACTCTGCAGTCCCTAGCACTCCATAGCACTCAACGACAAAACAGCAAATAAGGTATACAAAACAGCTTGCGATGCCAAAAGCGCAAATGCTAAAACATAAGAGTGGGTTCAAGCGGTTTACAAAGATGAAGTCCATACTTCAGCAGTCTACAGAACAGAAACACACGGTGGTTATACAGCAGCCCAAAACAAGAACTGCATAGAAATAAACACATTCAAGTAACACCAATAAAGGCCCGGAGTCACCTGGTCATGTGTAAAGATAAATGTGTGCATGACCTGAACATGGGCACCAACTTCTGTGGGGCCCAATCAATATTTCAGCAGATTAGCTCCACTTTGCAGCAGTTGAAAGCACATTAAAGGCTTGGGAACTGCTAAGGAACGAAACTTCATACATGATTGCTGTATTCTGCTCTGAGTCGCTCAGTTGCTGCTTCTCTGCAGCCTAAGTACATGAGCGGTGGGAGTTGCAGGATGCGCTGTATAACAGTAGTCAGAACCCAAGAGGGTCTCAGTGCATTAGGAAGTAATGTTTTAGCAACACTTACACTAGAATTTTAATCTATGCCTGTTTCCCACTTCGATAATTACCTTTGATTGCTTTCAAGAATAAAGGCCCAAAGTCACAAACTGAAACTTGTTTTTAATACTTTTAACAAAGTTATCACATGGCCTATTGTGAGATTCCCTGCCTTCAGGCAGTGCTGGCTTTTCATGTAGCAGCATTTCGTATTGCGGTGTTTTTAACATTGTAAATGTGGACCGAAAAGTACAGCAATCAATACCCACGTTATGTCCACCCCTCACAGTGTTCACACCCTGGAGGGGATGGGTCGGCCCCTTTAGCAGATTTCCGATGGTGATGGATTTAAACTGACACCGCCCCGAGGCAGGCGGGGGCGCCCCCGTCTTTATTCGCATTATCTCCAGGGATGCGGCGGATGTGCAGACGGCCCGAGTCCTGCTTTCTGAAAGGAAATGGTTAGTAAACGAGTGCTCACTTCCATTTGCCTATTTTCGTTTGGAAGGATACTTTCCAAAAGCTCCAGCTACGGCAAATAATCTGCAACTCCAAAACATAACGATATTTGGAAATGTATAGAAAAATGACATGAGTAATATGTTGTTGGTAAAATTAAATTCATGTGTTAAACCCGCGGGTGCTTGGGTCCCTATGACAGCCAAGTCATTCGAGCTGCTATTAGCAGAGCACGTTTTTACGCTAGCTGGCTATGTGGAGTTATTTATTGTACTGTAATTGCATCAGTAGAGCGCGTTCTACCCTAACGAGGTGCTAAATAGTTTAGCTGCTCCGGAACACACGGTTAGTGGGTAATCCAGTGGTTTTAGTTAGGTTAGTTTTGTGCTTTCAAGGAAACCATTGTAATGTCCACGTGTTACAAACACGTAAGCGATTTATCCCATCTGACTTCGCAAACCGATTTCATTTGTTATTTCTAGTGTTTTGCGATTGCAATGCCTCCTCGGAGGTAGTACGCGCTATATCAGTGCTATATAAATGACTCCGTGTTCTGATGCGGTGGCGGATAGGGGGGTCAAGGAGCGGGGAGGCGCGTCCCAAGCCTTTGAACAGCACCTCCCGCCTGGAAGTGGTTCTGATGCAAATGTGTAGATAACTTCACCACCTAGTTTATTGAATTACCAATCAGCACCTCAGTCACAAGCACCCGCCCCAGACAGTCAACAGTGTGTACTGTGTATGCACAGATGCATTTGTCGATTGGTTCGGCATCGCCCCCTCCTTTTCTGAAGGGTGGACTTCCAGACCACAAGCGTCAACTAGACTGGCAGGCTTGTATTAGGGCGCCCTTTAACATGGCGGGGAACCCCTTTCACACAGTCGGGTGTGTCCCTCTGCTTGGAAATGCACGAGGACTACAAACCCCAGAACACACTCTGCTGCCAAGTAGAAGCACGTGCTCAGGCTTCCAACCAGAAGGCAGCGATGCGTGTGGGGCACTGAAGTGGCCCCTTCTGGGGGGAAAATGGAGCCCCTTTGGAGACCGTGAGAGTGATGCAAGGGGGAAGAAAGGAAGTGATTACACTTACATGGCTCCCAGTGCAAAACAAACTTCCTCTAGTTGCTAGACAGCAAACCCCAGTAAGGATTTTGACATGCACAGTAAGGATGTTTTACCAGGTTAATGGCTTGGAAACTTCTGGAGTACGATAACAATCGGAGGATTCAACAAAATACCGAATGACGTAACCGAGATGGGGGATTAAAGCGCCTAAGGATTAGGAGCAGGACGAAAGTAGGTATGTTGTTGGCGCTGTTTAAAGGGCGCTATTCGATTAGTGGAAAGGACGGCGCATGGGCCTCGGGCTCTGTTTAACAAGAAGCACTGGCACACGGACAGCGGGAGGGGGCGGGTTAACGGGCACACGGACAGCGGGAGGGGGGTGGGTTAACGGGCACACGGACAGCGGGAGGGGGGGGGGCGAAAACTGGATAAAAAAATATTTAAAAATGCCGCTTACCTGCAAGGAAAGAAATCGCGCAGCCCACCGCATCCTGGCAACTTCAATCTCGCAGCCCACTCCTGCAAAGGACACTTTGAAACTGACCAAAACAGGACGAGAAAAAAAAAAGATCCGCCCACCGCCCCATGACGTGAGCAGAAAGCCTAAAATTCTCGGGAACGCTCCCGAATCTGCTCCGCAATTGACGGACAGATCTCTGTTCCAATGGCTAGCCTCCATTTATGGAGCTAGCCAATGGAACAGAGGGCGGATTCCCAAGCCACATACTCTAAACATAAGATTTCGCCTGCGCGAAACGCTGCTTGCGCAGCTTTCGACTGGCGAAACCTAAAAATATATATGGACGATGGCGAGAACAAAGCCAAGCCAGATCTACTAAAGTAGCATGGACAGGCTTTGGGTGAAATCCTAAGGCCAAATAAACAAAAGACTGCTAAAATAGGTAAAGGGAATTTTGCATCATTTTGTAATGAATAGTATGTAATTTACGCAAAATTACATACTTTATGTAAAGGCTACCCTTTGGATTGTTTCATTACATAGAAATCAGTGCTGGAGGGTGTACCTTGAGCAAAAATGTAATGGGCGCGCGCCTCTTTGTAAGTGAGGTCCTGTACAATTGTTACCATATGTGCAATACAGTGCTGCAAATGTTCATGCAGTGGTGGATCGCACTGCCTAGTTTAATACCTCTGGGCCCACATTTTTTCAAGTCCCTTTCTGCAAAATATGCATAGGAATGTGTCACTTAATTTGATCAAACAATGTATATATATTATTTTTTTCTGCAAAAAATGTTTCTTTCCAAAATTGAGAAATTCACGAGAGGGGTAACTAGTTTTCTTGAAAATTCATAACTAAGCAATTTTACAAAATTGTAAATTTATGAATACCTTACAGAATTGCAACTGTACACACCCCTCTCGAGAACTCTATCCAAATTGATAAATAGGAATCACGTATAACTATTTTAACCTATTTTAAAAACAATGCCTCTCGGTGTATTAAATTACACTGAAAACTGTCGTATAGTATGCTCTGTATTTTTTTCTTAAGTCAGAACGATGGGGGAATGGCCTGGAATATACTTTGAAATGTACAGAACAAATACAACGGCACGTTTAGTTTGTCGACATTCAGAAGTTATCCTCCACCTAACAGTACCATTCATGAATCTAAATGAGAAAAACACAGGCATGAAACACAGCAGTCCTAGTTTACAGAGGAATGTTATCCCCCGGCTTGATCTGCCTAAATACGGACATTTAACTCGGAGTGCAACCTGCAGTTCACTAACATGCACAACTCTAATGCGTGAACCCATTTTACACAATTGTGTTCGTTTGGTAACCCCTGGTGAAACAGGTCAGAGGCTCCGTCCGCATGTCTGAAATGTGAGTTGCAAACGAAGGACAAGTCCAGGCCGGGAAACTCCGACAGGGACTACTTGCAGCGGATTCACAGAAGTGCAGCAAATGATTGAATCGATTTTCCCGAAACGTGAACTACAAGAACCTTACAGAGGAAAAAGCTGTAATTGCAGTATTTACTGTGGGAAAATGTAACAAACTAAAAAAATGAAGACGCAATTATCCGCTCTGAAAAATAGAACAACGGCATGTACTTAAAAAAAAAAAAAATTTTTAAAGAGGGGGTAGGGGTTCCTACGGTTTTATGGAATGTGGAAACACCTGGACACCAACCACCCTACTCCCTTTCTAGACATTTTTCGTTTCCTTTGTAATATTAATGTCTTTTCTGCTACTTAAAATTGCCGCCCCACCCCCTTCCTTGTTTGCTACTAGTGCCCCCCACGCCATCATTCGCCCTCTCACCCCTTCTTGTCGACTTTGACAGTAGCCTCTTGTCAGATGACCCCATGTCCCGTAACTCGTGAGAATCACATGATTGAACAATCCCCATTAGCAATAATTATTTTATTTCTTGTTGATTCATATAGCGCGGACTCGATCCGACGGGAGTGGAGCGCTTTACATGAGAACCAGTTATATTTCACGAGGTCACATTCTGTATTTTATTTGTTTTGATGCACAGGCGGGAGATACAGTGATTTGTCCAGATTAGCAGCATATTGAGCCGACGCCGAGACCCTAGCCTCGCTCCACTGGTCCAAGGGCGTCAGCCCGGCCGTGACTTCACATCCTTGCCCCCAAAACAACAGCATGAATTACACCGAGGAGCGTGAATATAATGTGTGAATGTCAGGGGGCGCCGCCCGTGCCCCCGCCGCGGGGTGTCAAACGGGACAGTAACCCGAAAGAGCCTTGAAATTGCCTTTATGTGGCGCTTACTACCCCTGACGAGGCGGTGACTCTGTCCCTAAAATCTGCATCCTGCCCACACTCAGCCCGTGTAGCGCCCACTGTGAGTGACTGGCGGGGCACAGCGTGAGACATGTTTGTTAACACAACCCCCCCTGTGCGTGCTGGTTCTAAAGCGGCACAGCGCATAGACCTGCTGTAGCTAAGAGCTGTCTGCGTCCAGCGCGGCGAAGCAGGAACTTCAAGCCGCCGCAGGCCCGAGGCGGGGAGGCACGGGGGAACTTTCCATACAGAGCAGAGGCGTCCCTGTGTCCGAAGAGACACGGCGAATTAAAGAGCGGGGCAGTGTCTGGGCAGTGACAGGAAACACCCCATCAGCGCATGCACACTTCGATTTACGTTCTTTACACGGATGCTTTACACAGGCTTAAGGGCGGGGGACGGACAGCGGGATACACAAAGACACGGACAGCGGGAGGGGGGACGGACAGCGGGACACAACCATGCGGGACGAGGACGGTTTTAGCAATGAGTAAAAACATCCACGTTAAAAAAAAAAAAAGTACACGCCCACAGCCGCATGATGTAGCGAAAAGCCTAAATATCGCCGAAACGCCAACGAATCTGCTCGCAGAATGACGAGCAGATCTCTTTCAATGGCTTGCCTCCATTTATGGAGCTAGCCAATGGAAAGAGAGGGCGGAACAACACACACATACTGTACACATAATATTTCGCCTGCGCCAAAAAGCTGCGCGTTGCGCAGCTTTCGTCCAGGCGAAACCTAAAAAGGTTAACGGTTAAGGATAAGTCAATGAGGTTCATTATTTAGACATATTATTTTGGAAGCTATCACACATCAGTTAAGTTTGGCTACAAATGACTGGCATTTGTGGTGGCTTAGTGCATGTTGATCTATGTGGGTAGCTAGGGTTGACTGGAATGTGGGCAGGAAATCCTATGGCGATGGCAATACTGGTATCAGTCTGCACCCAAGGCAGGACTAGGTATGTAAAAGACTTTCCAGAAAAACAAAACCTAGAATATTTAGACAACCAAGTCTATTTAAAATGTACATTATATACTACTTAACATTCACACTCAGATTAGTAGTGATGAACAGATGCCCCAAAACAATCTCTTGGCATAAAGAAAGAGGGAGCATATTTATATGTATTTCAGAACTCTAGCATGCTGCTTTGACTTATTATTAAACACCAGTGTTTTTTCATGCCCAACCAAAGCCTCTGAACTGCAACGGATATGTGTTTTCACAATTGCAAGTTGGAATCTAATTTGTTGCGTGGACAGCCCTAAACTAGAACTAGAAAAGGCTTTATCTTGAAATAAAAACTAGAACCCAAAAATTTGTGATATGGATGACGTGAGGGAATAGATCAGTTATTACTCACAGAGGTATGAGTTGATATGATGAGAGGGCGTTTCAGTGCAAGTATCCCTGTACACTCCCCAAACCCCTACCAACCAAATGAAAAGAGCAACAGTGACATGAATAATAATTATAAAAACAATGCAGCAGGTTTCTTTATTTTCACTAAGTCCATATTATATACAGGTCATTGGTGAATCTCTAATTAGATAGGAGCATGAATATACCGACGTTCAGCAGGGTGTGGAGTGTTATAAGATTTTATTTCTTTAAAACAAAGGGGTGTGACCAAGGCGGCCAACGTGGAGGTCACACTGTTACATGGATGTGTGCTAAACCCCTCTTATTGGCCATTAATCCGGACTACCAACAGTCATCTAGTAAGCCCAGACACGCTTAGGGTCCCGGAGAGAGGAGCAATACCCTTTCTGGCTCCCCGTGGCTTCTGTGGCGGACCCTGGGACTTGGCGTGGCCTTGGGCCGGCTATGGGACTTGCAGCTACGTGATGTGCGCCGAAGTGTGCCCCGGGGCTCCCTCCCTCCGGGGCTTCCCTGCTACTCTGGTGGAGAACGACTCAAGACGCTCCAGGGACGGAAGTGACATGCTGGGCTGCGGGAC